>NW_028230448.1:9041072-9342668 GCF_043228905.1 Azolla caroliniana
TCTCTTTCTGTTTCCCTTTTCTCTTGCTCTACCAGAGAACGAATCTATCCATCCATCCATCCATCAATGGAAGGCTTCAATCATGAGCACCAACCGAAACGGAAACGGAAGCAGGAGAAGCAGCGTCCGCTCGACTTCTACGTGATCACATGCTTCTCCTGATATCTGATCACAACTTCTCGGTTGTCATCTTCCCTTGGTATTAGCTTCCAGGGCGCTCTCAAGCTCGACCAAGACATCTGCATCGGTCTCTCATGCTTCTGTGTCTGCGTCGACCATCCACAACCCGAATGATCGAGTGAAAGGTCCATGGAGCCCCGACGAAGACGCGGCTCTCCATCGACTAGTTGAGAAGTATGGAGATGGAAATTGGTCTCTGATAAGCAAAGGAATACCTAGTCGATCAGATCGGGCCATAGAAGCTCACGTGGGCTACCATAGCTCGATTACTCCCTAGTCGCACAGACAATGCTATCAAGAACCATTGGAACTCTACTCTTCATCGGCGTTGCCCTTTTTCCTCATCTACCTTCTCTGTGAAGAAAATCCTTTGCTGTGTGCAGAAAACAATAGCTCTACTCCTTCGGTGCTAAATACAGAAGCCTTCTCTCAAGCTTCAGCTTTCCATGAATAGAAAAAAAGAAGTTTCATGAAAGTAGAAGATGCAATGAGCCTCATCAGTATTGCCATTAAAGCTGTAGTTTCTCATGTTCTTGCTCCCATTGTTCTACCACCACCTCCTCCTCGTCATAATGGTAAGACCAATGATGATGATGAAAATGATGAGAACAATGAAGATGACGATCTTCTTTGTAGTTTGAGTGAAGGTTTAATGGCGGCAATGAAGGAAATGGTAGCAAAGGAAGTTCACACATATATGGCCACCTGTTCTCTGCCATTTCATGGCTATCCAAGCCCTCACATCAACAACCAAGCCCTCACACTGAATCATATGAGGCATCTACACCTCAATCCAAAAAGAAGATACATTATGCTCATCAACGGATATGAGCAGAGCCATCATCAGCAACAACTCCATCATCACCACTACAGCCAGCTCCAGCAATAATTGCATCCGTTCTCGAGAGCTCTACTCCTAGCATCAATGGCAAGGACGATTATAACATTTTCAGCAGAATGGTCCTTGAGATCAGCACCACAATCGCCGTTGCTGCCATCGTCACTGCCGCAATCGTCGCCGCCGCCACAATCCGCTAGAAGTGAAAGGCAAGAATATGAATGGAATCACGAAGAGAGGGGCATTTAAAAAGCGCGAGGGCAGATTGCAAAATTTCAATTTTGGAGGGCATCAAACCGAATTTCAGAAGTTCGAGGGCAGATGACAGAATTTCAAAAGCTCGAGGGCAGATGACAGAATTTCAAAAGCTCGAGGGCATGAGACTAATTTTCAAAATTTGGAGGGTAGAAGGGAAAATTTCGAAAATTCAAGGGCATAAAATAAATTTTTTAAAGAAAAACTTGAGGGCAAAATTTTAAAGACCAAAGGGTAAAAAATATAAAACTCACTTCACATGATAAAAAAAGAATACACAAATGCACAACACGATTTCACAACCCATGCCACATTGAACTAGTCGATTGGTGTATGATCCAATTGCGACTTTTGCTGACCGAACGAGAAGGTTCGAGTCAAGCAAAGCTCCGATTGAAGTTATTGGTCGTAGAGCAATGATCCGGTCGAGGGATTTCCAACCATTGAGACATACGATGGAGTTCCAATCGAGAAGAGTTGCCATGGTGAGTGGGTTCACCGTGTAATGCACTATCCCACAGGTGTGCCATGTGTTACCCGTAAGAATATACGAACGAGGACACATAAGGGTATGTGTAATGATGTGGTTGATGTGTATGTGTAAAGTAAATGAGTGTGTGAGGATGACTATGTGTATGGACACATGCACAACTATGTGCATTTGTATAAGAATGCGTAACAGTCTTATTTATAACAGTCATGTAATCGTTACATTTGATGTAATATATTAGCCCCCTATGGGGTATGTAATGGATAACATTTTTTCCCCTCTCACATTTGTGTCATTTTCCTATTTGTCTCTCTCTCTAACTCTCTCTCACTATCATAACCCCCTTGGGAGTTCTAGGCTTCACCCCCCCACCCCAACAACAAGGAGATCCAGGTTTATTCTAATAACCTGGATCTCCATCTCTAGCTGTATTTTCCACTCGGGATCCAAAGGCCCCTCCTTTTCGAGCTCATGTTGAGCAACCTCAATCTTGTTCCTAATTGTTGTCACTACCAATGTGAACTTGCTTTCCATGGTAGCAACCAATGTTGCTTTCTCTAAGGTAGACTTTGTTGCTTCCAATGTCTCACGGGCTTCATGAACATTTTTCAACATATCACTAATCAATGTTTCACCTGTATCATTGACATTTGCTTTCACATTGTTTTTGTGTGGTGTCTCCTTCCGGATTTGTTTAGAGTCGACAGTTGCATCATCAACTGCCATGCTCCAAAATCACATCATCTTATGTTGTAGGTTCCCCAACTTGCGGCATTGTTCTATCGATGCCTCACCTGCAAGAGCCCATGCTACTGTTGAGAATCGACCAACCACAACCAGTTTCTTGTATATATATTCGGGTGCAAAGAATTGAATAAGATAGTGTGTAGACAGCAAAACAAAAACGCAGAAGACAAAAAACACACGATATTTTACTTGGAAAACCTGAAAGGGAAAAACCACGGGAGTCCACAGACTCCAAATTGTATCACTATAATAAGAATCTCAAGGTGCCGACCTTGAGTTCTTCTTCGTCTAACTTAACACTATGGAAGTTACTCACCCTCCCTCTCTCACACTTTGTCTATCTCACTTAGTTACAAAGGCAACTACCCGCGACAACTATACAACTATAATGATCATATTATCACAATAATGATTGCCCTAGGTGTATATATACTAATACAACATTCAAGGCTATTTACAAATATGGCCCACAAAGGGTATATTTAGACTATTTACAAATATAGTCTCCCGAATTGACTTCGATCGATTCGGCTAATAACCAAGTCGGTTTTTTATCCATTGTCGATTTGTCGATTTTTCCGAAATCGCTTTTCGCCTTCGGTCGAGTTTACCTATTGACTCCATTCCATTCGTTTCACGTTCTTCCTATCCGGAGGGACCTGTTTTCCCAACAACTACCTTGTACAATTCACGGTTAGTTGTTTCCTTCATTGTTTGTCAATATTCATAAGCGAATGCTCTAGTGAATGCAAGTTACAATTCATTGTTGATCGGGATCTCTTGATGTACTTTTTGGTGAAGCCTCATGGAGTCCTCATACAACTACGATGGTATGTGCTTCAACTTCAACTTACCTTTCACCCTAGTTACTTTATAGACTGACAACCGGTCTATATCACTAATCAATTTATCTTTTAGCACTGCAGGGTCAATACCCTCTAATGAGAGACCATATATCTGGTTGAAATTCTCCTTTGTCTTGCAAAACTTTGCAAAGTTCAACACCTTGGGATAGGGAGGAATGACCCACCTGAATTAAAAAATCGATACGTGTTACCTCTATTGGGACATGTGTTACTCAATCACATCTTACCACAACCAGAATTCAACCCTAATAATTTAGAATCATTCTAGAATTGATAAAATACAATTTGATTCTAAACAAATATTTAAGCCTACCAAAATCATAAATGACCCAAATATGCATAGATTCTAATTCTACGAAAATCAGATATGCATGTTATCTGGTTAGAATGTCTATCTACAACAGATATGTTTTTCTACCATACCCACAAATGTTTGGTTAGAATGTTTGTCTGCAACAGATAGGTATTTCTACCATACCCACAAATGTTTGGTTAGAATGTTTGTCTACAACCCTACTATGAAATTTGCTGACAGACATTCTAATCATTAATTTGTTGCTTCCAAAATAAACCCTAATCAGAAATTTCTTGTTAGAATGTTTGTCAACAACCTTACTATGAAATTTGCAGATAGACATTCTAATCAAAAAGTTATTGTTCCTTCCAAAATCAACCCTAATCAGAAATTAATACAACCTGATTCTTCTCACATCAAACCCTATTCACATCGATTTCAGAAATAAACAAAAACTCACCTATTAGACTGTGATTTCCGCGACATCCTCGTCTGTGACGCCAATGACTTCGCACTAAACATAAACATATAAATCTATAATAAGACAGTTAGAGGAAAAGAAATAAACATGTTACATATGTAAGTATATAAGTTGTATTTGATGCAAACCTTGATGAATAGGGAACTAATTGTGTGTTGGTGGTCTGATGGCACAATGTTGATTTCTGAGATTTCGTGTTGTTGTAGGTACTTCGTTTGCGTTTGTAATCATAATGCTCCATTTTGTTTGAATTTTGGTGTAAAACTCAGGATTGGAAGGGCTTTGGGGACATTAAAGTCGAGTTTACATGAGTGCATTGTTCCCCATGTTCCACTACGTGTGTGATCCCAAATTCCAAATTTTGAGTATTCCCATATTTACCTCACCATAATAAATCATATGTATTTAATTAATAAATCAAACAAATTTCGTAAATGATCCTTAAGATTTTCCCACAAAAATTTAGTTAAACAAATAACTAAATAGCGTTGGTCATTTTAGCTACATGTTAGCTATAATAGTGTTTCCATTCCCATGCTTTCACCTGAGTGTATATCATGCATGCAGTGTGTGATTGCCATTTGGTGCACATGTGTTTATTTGTGATGTATGAAAGCCATGTTTACGTTATTCTTTCAAGTGAAATGTAACTATTTAAAATTGTTTTCATCTCGTGAAGCAATTGCTTTACGACAAGGCTATGTACAATAGATACTTAACAATCAAGCCCTATTGGATTAGAGACATTGTATAGTATATTGAATACCAAAGAAATATAATAAAATTCTATTGTTGTTCATGATTGTGTCAACTCTCTCCCTATTATCTATTAAGTAAATGATGAATTGATTAAATAATGAAGTATTTAACATTACATATATTCTAAACTAGGGGTCAACGACTAACATGTTGAGCATCTTTCATACTTGTCACCCAAAGGCTAACCAAGTGTTGCACACAAGTTTGGAACACCTTCCTTGCATGCGTAGTTCATAGCCAACTCTCGGTCACCCACCTTTAATACATATAAATGGCACCAATTACAGGGAGTCTACTATAGTGGATTATAGGGGCACACTCCAACCAACTAGGATTTCCACTTGCCCACTTCCATTGGTTCAAGTAGTTCCACTTTTGGGAAGATTTGATTCTAATTTATTCCCTTCTATTTGTTGAAGGATGAGGATGATATGTGATTGTAGAATTTGTTAGGAATCTAAAACTACTTAATTTCACATAAATACATCATTGAATCGTTTTGAGAAATATTAATCCACATTCAATTAATTTTGACTCTGCATTCCTTAAATTTAAGGTGTTTGATTGTTTTACTTTGTCTAGAACAATGCACCCTCTTAGATAAGTATTTCAAGGAGCATCCTTTGTATCACAAAGACATTTTTCAAGGTCACACTTGCCACTAGTATTAATATTTTGACACTTATATATACCCTCGAAAAGAGAATTTTGTTCTAGAAATGTTGGTTCACTTTTACATACATTGAGTAAGATTGGAAAGTTTATTTTTACTATGGATAACCCTTTCTTATGAAAAGAAACATCACCAAATTTGATTTTGAATTGCACTTAGATCCATATTGATGCATAATTAGAGAGTTGAGATATGTGGTTAATATTATCATACTAAATGAACTTAATCATGTATCTAGTCTGACGTGGTAACTTGAATGTGATGCATGATTGAAAGAAAATACTAGCATAATTGCATATAATCATCTCAATTAGTGAACAATGGACAATGTTTCTTGCATACGTGAGTATTTATGGTTTACTATATTTAGTATATTACGTATTATATATTCTTGAACTATTGTCTCCAAAAACTATAATAATTAAATTCCCCACATATTAAGTATGAACACTAATGATCCATGGGTTAAGAATAATCTTGGGGGTTCAAGCTGGCTTTAGTTTGGTTTAGTAAGAGCTTTTATCTTTACTTCACAATTTCCAATTTATTTAACTACACAACCTGTCTTAAACGTCTTTAAAATAGTTTGGGGGAGATTTGAAATACTTCTTAAATATATAATTATGTAATATGTATTGTGGAATTTTAGCCCTAACAATTCTTTTAAGTTTTGGTTTTCTTTTGAGTTTTAAGAAAAATAAATCCTTTAATAGTTTAGTTCGAGCTGAAACTGAACAATAATTTATTGATCTCTTGAACCTTTTGATTTGAGCTTCAAAATTCATCAAACAATTTGGTTTGAATGTCTTGGCTCGATTTCATTTCAGTCTCCAAATTGTAATGGTTTCATTTTAAATATTTTGAGTTTGAAACTATCAAACGAAACCAAATCGTTGCCAGTTACTATTAATGTGAAATGTGAACTTTTTTTTACTTTTTCCGAATCTTCTTAGGTAAGTGAACTTACTAGTGTGATAGAAGAGGGAGAAGCTTGGATTTAATTCCTAAAGTGTGGGACTACTTGTTTTCCGCAAGACACAAAACTTGTTCATGTTAGTTTTGTTTTATGAAAGACAAACAACTAACGAAGTTATGCGGAGTCATCGCCCAACTTCACTTCACGCGTGTGTCTCCGAGTTTCTTTGAGAAAGATTGTGTAATCAATAGACATGGCTACCGGAGCAGGAGCAGAGAATGGCGTGAAGAGGAAATGGTGAGTAGGAACATCAGCACGGTGAGGAGCGCCCGCGTTGGATAGTTGTGTGTCGTTGTCCAAGATCTCGCGCAGTGGCTATCGCAGGAGGGAGTCTCGGCCGCTCGTCAGTGGTTGTCGGCTGCACAGAGTGCATCAAATGAGTCTCCCTACCCCTACAGTGTCAGGGAATCACTTTGAGGAGACGTTGTGAGGCAGGGAAGATGCGAAAAGTGAATGACGGTGTTCCTAAAAAAGGAAAGGCTTCCTCCCATCGTCCTTGTTGGCCTTCGCTTCCCTTGTGGCAACAAACCTCTCGTCGGATCGCACGCTTGAGATCGGGACAACCAGGGAAGGCACTAGACAGGTCTGCAACATTGGAGGCTAGAACATTAGGAAGGCGCCACATGCTCATGCCACATTCCCCAATCAACGAGTGCGACAGAAATCTTTTGGAGATGGATATGCTCAACCTTCCTCCAACAGACATAGTTGGAACAGGTATGGATTCGTACCCCCTAGCTGAAATACTAGGTACAAGTATGCATCCAGAACCGCAGAAGAGGAGTAGATAGGCGGGGGGCTGACCATGGCACATTCCGAAATGAACACCAAGGAAGGCTTGGGCAATGTCTTGATAGTAAAGGAGAATAATGACATTGGCCAGGTTCAAGAGAAGCAGGTGGAGGAGGGCATTGATGAAAGAAAAGGGATCGACCTTTATCTTTCTCCGGCAGAGAATCGAAGATTGATGGAAGAAGTGGGCCGTTTAAAGTGTTAATCGTTCATATGTTGGTTCTTAGGAGGACGACCAAGTAAAGGGATGTAAAGGGACATGTTGCAGGCAACCCTTTTGGATAAAATGCCGCCTATCCAGAACATTTTGAGAATGGGCCTCAACTATTACCATGTGATCTTAGAAGAAGGCCATGATGTGCAAGAGATTCTGGACCACAAATGGATTACACTCAAGTATGGCAAAGCCATGATTTTGGAATGGAGTCTAGACTTCGATGCAAAGGAAGAGAATAAAAAAGTGGGCACACCGATGGTCATTTCAGTATGCTTCCCAGACCTACCCTTCCAACTCCACCATTTGATCCCAAAGCTTGCACACAATATAGGGGTGGTATGTACAACGAAACCTTCATTTGCAGATAAGGTAGCAGAAATGCCCAAGATGAAGGTGTTGGTTAGTGACATTAAAAAACTACCATCAAAGATTAGAGTCCACACGGAGGACTTTGGCCTAAGGGTGGTGAAGGTTGGTTATGAAGGCTTGCCGGGTCAATGCTTTGCATATAAGGAGATGGGCCATATGGCCAAACACTGCCCCCTGTATGGGAATGCAAGAGCGGATAGGGGACAGCAAGACAACAAGTTGCCAGATATCCCAAATTCAGGGACAACAAGCCACATGGTCCTGGTTCACAATGGGAAGCAAGTAGAAAAGGAAAAAGGATGGATATCGCCGAGGAAAGTGGCCAAGCCTGACCTCCATGGTCTTACCGGCCCACCTACAAGTGGAGGTTCCATTTCGAATAGATTTGACATCCTATCACAAATGGAACACCAGGAAGGCGAAATAATTTTAGCAACTCCATTTGATTTACTGCCACGAGTCGAGACCCACGAAACACTTGTAGAGCCCTTTGAGGGCCGTGGCAGTAGATCTTCATCAGACCTGAGAATGGTTAAGGCCTGGATCAGGAAAGGGAAGGACAAGGAAAGTGAAGTGGACATTAGGAATACTGAATCACAAAAAATGATCGCACGGATTGAGGTTGGAAATCCCTCATCTGTGGATGTTGAGTTTGTTATGTTGCAAGCATTGAGGATGCAAGATAAGTAGGTACCCAAGATCGTGGTGAACATTGGTAATCCAAAGGGAAGAGTGCACGGGTGGACTAGAGTACACATGGTCCTCTTCAACAACTCAGGTAGACCGGAGACTGGTTGTTCTTTTGACTTGGAGCCGGATTTGAAAGATGAAAGGGGAGAAGACTCGTCCTTGAAGTCGTTTTGTAACAGGGCAACATTATGTCTCCAATACCTTACATTTGAAAATGAGGCTGTGGGGTTGCAAACATTATGGAAGAGCTCCTCGATACAAGGGGAGCTTATGGAACTTGCTCAAGATGTTCCAGTGGTTTGCATATGGAAGGTACAGGATCTAGGGTTGAAGCTTGGTTTGTTCCACTTCCATTGTGCTGAAGTACCCAAGAATCAAGAATGGAAAATAAGTATGGAGTGGGAATTTATATGGTGTATGGTGGAGACATATTTGTCGAGCATGGGAGACTCCCCCTTGGCTTTTTTTGTGAACCCAAGTCAATGAGAATTTGTTCTTGGAATGTGCAAGGACTTGGTGGGTCTCAACATCAGCTAGAGAAGTGTCTGTTTAGGAGAGAATGGGAAGTTGATGGCCTTTGTAAAACGATTGATATTTTGCTCTTACAAGAGCATCACCTTGGCCGAGAAAGAACGAAAATTTTCAAAGACCCGTTGCTAGGGGATTGGTACACATGGTGGGCTCCTGCTCATGCCATGTTAGAAAGGAGAGGTGGAGTGTGTATTTCGGTGAGGAAATCAGCGGATATCACCACCTTGGATCATGGCATATTGATCGAAGGTAGGGCCATGTTCTGCTACTTGGAATGGAGGAATGTAAAATTTGGGGTGCTAAATGTCTACGCACCTAACATTAGTATTGAGAGGACCTCATTTTGGAGACTGTTGGCAAAAAAAATTCCCTCCTTCGACAATTGGATAGTGGCGGGGAATTTTAACATGACAGAGAGAGTGGAAGATTTTCTTGGGGCTCATTCGAACTTGCTACAAGGGGAGGAGCTTAGAGCGTGGGGTTTCTTAATTTCTATGTTGGGAATCCAGGATTCATGGTACTCTAGTATGGCTGTTGAGGTGAATTCCTTGAGGTTCTCACGATTTAGCTGGAAGGAGAGTGAAGAATGTCACTCTAGATTGGACCGCATCTATGTGAGCCCCGAGATAGAGGAATGGGGTGGCTACTCATCCATTCTAGCTGGTTTTACATATTCGGATCAGCTTCTAGTATCCTTGACTTTTGAACCTATTTATAAGAAGAAGAGTGAGAGCAATTTGAGGATTCCTCCGTGTTACCGGCTGACGAAGAAGGCTTAAGGAGGTCCAAACCAGAGTGTGAAAGGAATAGTTATTCGGGAACTGTTGTAATTAGTAGTCTTAATATATATATATTATTATATAAGAAGATGTGGACGGACGGACCGGAATCAGTATGCCGATCCGGATCCGGAACGATTCCGTAAAGGTGCCGTTTGGCACCGTTTTGTATTTCGCACCGGAGACCTATATAAAGGCCCAGTTACAATGTAATCAGGAGCGGATAATTAATAAAGCTTATTGTCTTAATCTTCAAGTGTTGATTACCGTTCTGTATTTATTGTTATATCTTACGTGTGTTAATTATGGATGGCTAAGTAATCGATTAAGGTCTAATTAAGCGTTGTGTCGTAAGTCATTCTGCCGTACCACCCTTTGGTGACGTGTCTTAAGTGGACACCCTATGTTAGGCTGTTGTCCGGCCCTAGCAATAACACAGTTTTTGGCGACCACGATTCCTGCATTATCGCAGTGAACAACGGTAGGAATGGATGACTAGGCCAACGGACGACCCGGTTACAGAGAGAGCACGAAGAATTGCTGAACGGAGACGACGGCGAGAGGCTTTTCAGCAAGCAGCGGAAGAAATCCGAACGGATCGATCATTTTCCAAAGTGATCCGGAAAGTGGCGTAGGAGTCGCTCCTTCTGCAACAAAACGCCTACCCGGACGAAGGAAGCAGCTTAAGTAGCCTCCGGGAAGCGGAAACCCTTCTCCAAGCCTTGGCCGGAAGAGAAGGCGAATCCGAAGCATTTTCAACACTGGAATCGGATTAGGAAGGGGGTTACAACGCGCATACGAACTATCGCAGTAGTAACGACACCCCAAGAGGACCGGAGGACGAGGAGTCGGATACCTTACCGACACCGTAACCAGAGTTGGCAGACCGAGAACCTCTGGCACTCGTCGTGGAGCAACCTCTGGAGACGGAAGTGCATCGGAAAAAACTTCCAACATCGGAAGTCGAGCCGCCAACACCAAAGGAAGACCGGCAAAGATCTCAGACGCCGGTGGAATAACAGGAAAGACCACTGACACCGCCACATGGCACGCAATTCTATTATAGTACATGACCTGCACATGCGGAGGCTCAAAAAAGGCGCCAAGATGTTGAGAGAAAAACCCCCACGCATTGAGACCTTCTCCTATCGCGAACCAAGGAGAACAGACGTAGAGCGACGTGTGAAGATAAATCGTAGAGAGCTCGCACACAGAGAACCCCCTCCCTCAGAACTTTCTCTCTCACATTCTCGCCACCATCAAACCTCTCCAATGCTCTCTGACCTCGACGCAGAGATGGACTGCCAAACGCTGTCTGAAGCCGCCAAGAAATGGTTACAGCAGCACGGTCTGGAGGGTTTCTTAACGATCATGGAGGCAGCGCCACACAAGGAGGCCGAGAAGATTATAAAAGAAATCGACACGGAGGTGATCACGGAGGAGGCGATCCGTGCGTTAATAGGCCTTCCGGAGGGCGGTATCTACACGATCGACAATCCTACCCCCGAGCAACTCATCAAATATTTCGGTGAGTACTCTATAGCCAGCAAGGGCTATAGGACACATGGCGGCGAAGATATGCTATTCCGGGAAATTTCCCGTGTGCTCCACGAGTTCGGCCACGTGTACCCTCGACCCCCCGTCATGCCTCAGAACCGAGCAGGCTTGATCCTCTCAACGTACGAAGGGGTCAAGGTAGATTGGCCGGTGTTGATCGCCGACAGGCTGTGTACGGCCATTGATATAGTAAGGGGAAAGGACGGCAAGGAAGGCCAGAAAATATGGCATGCGGTGACACAATGGCTCACCCTATTGGCGCCACCGGTCGAGCCCGTCCAAACCAAGAAGCGGGGAAGAGCAACGGACGGCACCCCGAAACCTGCTTCGAAACGGCAACAACTGTTGGCCTCCAAAGCCACTAAGGGGAAGACTGCCGAAGCAGAGAAGGCGGCGAAGGAGCGCGCCAGCCGGAAGCGACCGACAGAAACGCACGAGGAGACACCGGCACGGGCCTTGAAGAGCCCACTCCACCGACCGGCGCAACAGGAAACAAACACCTTGGCGGCAAGAATGAATGTCGGGACTCAAGCGGAAGAAATGGAGGAAGAACCTACGGAGCACCTCCAGTGGAGGCCGGTGAAGAGCACCGCTGAATCAGCCGGGAAGCATTTAGACCCACAGAAGGATGGAACGCCCGCAACCCACGCCAAGGGAGGCATCGGAACCGGTTCGGATGGAACCGGTCACAGAAGTCCCGGCACAACAGGAAGCACCGGCAAGCCCCGTCACCCAAGAGCCGGAGATACAAAGGCCAACCGCCCCAGCTAGCCAAGAACAAGCAGATAAGGGGCGACTAGCCGAAACACCCTCAGAGCCGGAACGGCAAAGTGGTCAGCTGGCAGAACCAGAAGCGCAGCTTGACGCAGAAAGGCGAGACCAGCCACCGACGAGTGAACCCATCAGCCAACTCTCCGTGCAAGCGCAACAACAGTGCACCGGCAGCCAATGGCTCCGGTGGATAGGAGATCAAATTGCCGAAGTAGTCGGATGCATAGAGGTGGAGGAAAGAGTGCAAACGGAACGGTTGCTCGTCACAACCGATGAACTGGAGATGGCCCGGTCAAGGATCCGGTGCCTAGAACAAGACTTGGATAGGATAAGAGGAGATATGGCCAAAATGGCCTTAACCGCAACGCAGGTTCAAGCACCGGTAACTCCGGTTGATGTACAGAAGAATAAGACCCTGGAGACACAAACTGTCCTGGAGAAAGAGGCGGCGCAAACCCAAGAGCGTGCGGAATTACGAGATGAGCTCGCCGCACAAGAACCATTACGGAGCCGCGAACGCGACTTGAAGAAGGCGGCCAAAGAAGAATTAAGAAAGACTGCTGAGAACCTTCGCCAGAAAGAGGAAAACCTGCGTAAAGGACATCATGCTTACGACCGGCTGAAGGAGGAAAAAGAGAAAGTGCTGCAGGAAAAGGACAAGCTGCGACGGATGGCGGAGACGGAAATAGAAAGGCTAAAGGAAGAGATCTGTCAACAGACGGACAGGGAGGACTGCGCGCGCTGTCAGATCAACCAACGATTGAAGTAGAAGACCGATGATTTCGATCATCTGCATCGGAACTACAAGCAGCTGGAGACAGAGCATAAGCAACAACAGGAACGGATGGCCGAGCTCCGGCAAGAGGTTGATAGGGCCACAACGGCACTCGCAGAAGAACGAGCGGAAAGTTCCAAGCTATTGGAGGAAGAGGCGAATGACCGGATGGAGCTCCACAAACAGAACCATGAAGACAAGGAAAGAGCGACAATGATACTACAGAGGTTGCAAACAACCTATCAAACTCAATTGTCGCATTATAGGGAGCAGGAGGCAGACACGGTTCGGATCATCAAGCAATTGAAGGAGGAGCGACAAGCCGCAGAAAATAAATCACAAATGGGAGCTGAATGGATCTAGTGCATCCTCCGGTCATGGCTCACTAAGACCAAAAGCTTGATTGATGACAACTCTGTGCGATGGTGGGCAAAATGGGCGCAGAATACGGCGGAACTCCAATTGCTTAGGGCGGACGTTGAAAACCGATGAAAGGAGGGCGACGACTGCTATATGCTAACCTCGGAGGACTTCACCACCATCAGGGATGAGCTGGCGGAAGATTTCACAACCCTGGAGGATGAACAATTGGCGTAGGTCCGGCAGCTCGTAGCTCAACTGGACGATGATCTGCTGGAGGCTCAAATCCAGTTCGAAAGCTATGAGCGGTCCCGTCTCCGGGAAGAAAAAGCGCGAAAGGCGGCAACGGTCAAACTTAGTGATGAGGAACCGTCGCCGGTGCAAAGACCGGAGGGGGAACAGGCCGGGGTCAGTCAGCCACAGAAAAATCCGACGGAGGAACCAACGACGGAAACGGCGGTGCCAAAGCGACAAACAGAGCAGTAGCCGCAGCCACAAACGGAACAACAGCAACAACAGATTCCCAACGAGCCATTGGAAATTTTGGAGCAAAGCATTCTGGACATTTGGGACGAAGCGTAAAAGGGCCGGATAGTGGGTTCGACATACAAGGTACTGTCCCACGGGCGTGCCATGTGTTACCGGCCGGCGAAGAAGGCTTAAGGAGGTACAAACCAAAGTGTGAAAGGAATAGTTATTCGGGAACTGTTGTAATTAGTAGTCTTAATATATACATATTATTATATAAGAAGATGTGGACGGACAAGACCGGAATCGGTATGCCGATCCGGATCCGGAACGATTCCGTAAAGGTGCCGTTTGGCACCGTTTTGTATTTCGCACCGGAGACCTATATAAAGGCTCGGTTACAATGTAATCAAGAGCAGATAATTAATAAAGCTTATTGTCTTAATCTTCGAGTGTTGATTACTGTTCTGTATTTTTTGTTATATCTTACACGTGTTAATTACGGATGGCTAAGTAATCGATTAAGGTCTAATTAAGCGTTGTGCCGTACCACCCTTTGGTGACGTGTCTTAAGTGGACACCCTGTGTTAGGCTGTTGTCCGGCCCTAGCAATAACACTCCAAAGATTTTTCCTATCCAGAAGGTTAAGGATGCAATGAATACCATTTGGACGACATCCCCATCAGCCCACGACCCGATACAGGTACTAGAGGAAAAGATTATTAATTCTTCTTTGTTTCTTCAGAAAGTGGCTTGGGAGGAGTTGGTAAGGTGTCAATACCGTCTGCAATGCCTGAGGAAGACAGTCATCTGAGCTCAAAAGCTCACGCAAGTGGACCCATGTTGTGCTTGGGCGAAAGACAGGCTGCAGGAGGCCACTAGGTTGTTGCAAGAGGCCACTAGGTTGCTATAGGAGGTTAGATAGCAACGTGAGCAATTCCTCTTCAGAAAGTCGGCAACATGGTGGGTTGTCAAGGGTGATGAAGTTAACAGGGAGTTTTTTCTTACCAATACTCCGAAAAGGAGGGGAACACATATTCATAGTCTCAAACGGGAGGATGACTCAATGACGTTTGATCAAGAGGAAATCTTGCAAATTGCGACTAATTACTATAGAGACCTTTTAGCTCCTATGTTAACAAACGACCCTCCGAGTAGCCTGATGCATGATGTAATTACATGCTTGAAGACCAGGATCGGAGAGGCAGCTAAAGCGTAGTTGTCAAAAGCCATAGAGGAGGAAGAGATTGTAGCGGAGCTAGACAAGATACATAGTATGGCTTGTCCTAGTGCCGATGGCCTTCCCAAAGCCTTCTTCAAGGAGTTTTGGGAGCAAATTTTTCCAAGCTTGAAAGCTGGACTGCAAGAGATGTGGAGAACGGGACGGATGCCGAGTAGCTTTAATGAAGGCTTGATCTACTTGATTCCGAAATCGGAGACTGCGTTGCATGAGATTAGACAATGGAGGCCTATTACAATTTTAAATCTAATTTATAAAAATTTTGCTAACATATTAGTGCAAAGAATCAAGCCCTTCCTAGGAGATATCATCCAGTCCAATCAAACCGGTTTCATGGAGCATCGTTCTATTATAATGGACAACGTGGTTTTGTTTTGGGAGGCTGTTGCAACGACGAAGGAGACCAATGAAAACTTAGCTTGTCTGATGCTCGACTTCGAGAAAGCCTATGATCGAGTGCAATGGTCTTTCTTGGAAGAAGTGATGAAGGTGATTGAGCTACCTTTGGAGTGGAAGTGTGTTGGCCAAGCCTTATATAGGAATGGCTCGAGTAAGGTGTTGATTGCAGGGAGGAAAGGAGCTCGAATCTTTCTAACTCGATCCATCAGGCAGGGTTATCCTCTTGCCCCCTTTCTTTTCCTCTTTATTACTGAAGCAATGTCCGCCCTTTTTAATAGTCAAGGGGCAAATCTTCATGGTCTTTCAATCCCTAATTCAAGGAAGTCCCTGTTGGACTCTGAGTTTGCGGACGATACGATGCTATACCTCCAAGGAAATGAAGCGAATCTTGAGAGGGCACAGAGTGCTATTGAGCTCTTTTGCAAGGCATCAGGAGCGTCCATCAATTGGAAGAAGTCCAAGGGTTTTTGGATCAGCTTGGAGTCTGAGCATATTTGGAAGCCAAATGTTGAATTCAAATGGATTGCAAACGGGGAAGCCACTAGGTATCTGGGAATGTGGATTGGGGTAGATATCGACAAAGGAATTTAGTTGCAACAAATTCAAAGAAAAATCTGTGACAAAATTCGCAACTGGTCAGGGATGAACTTATCATTGGCTGGCAGGATCATAGTAGCTAACCATGTGCTCTTGTCTACGTTATGGCATGCAGTTTCAGTGTGGATGTTTGACAAGCAAGTTATTCGTAATGTTAAAGCGTGTATTAGGGGATTCCTTTGGGCTGGGATGAGGAAAGACAACGCGACAGCCAAAGTATCATAGTCTACGTTGGTTCTTCCCAAGAGTAAGGGGGGTTTAGGATTGATTGACCCTGGATTGCAGAGTCAGGCATTGTTATGTAAGGTATTGGTAAGGACCTTGCTACCTGGTAACGAGTTATGGAAAACATTGATACATAATAGGAGCATTGTCTGGAGTCCAAGACTGGGTGGGCATTGGAAGTCACAGAAAGCATGGCTTTTTTGTATGGACTTAAAGTTGAGGAAATCTAACCGGTTGCCTGATCGTACTTGTATGTCAGTGATGCAGGCATGGAGTATGCTCCGTCGGCATCTAAGTCGGAATCGTCCAAGCACTAGTGCTGAATGGATGTGCCAACCCCTACTGTGGAACGAGACCGTACAATCGCCAGAAGGAATGATGCTTGGACAAAGCAAGCGCATGCCGTGGGCTACATTGTATTGTCTAGGGATACACTCAGTGGCTGATTGGATGCGGCTGTCCAGCAATAATCGTGATCAATTATATGAAGACTTGGGAAAGGTTAGAAATGGCAGAAAGATGCTTGACGTAGTCAATACAACTGTCTCCTCGCTTCCTATTGGAAATGAGGAAGAGGGTGAATGGTTCGGACAATGTGATGATACCGGAAAAATTATCAATGTCAGGGGTCTAGGAAAGAATGGGAAGACCATCCAGATGGGATTATTAGATGAAAGTGCAGGCTGGTACCCGATTAGAATTGTGGCAAGAGCCGGAAAGAAATGGAAGGTGAATCCACCAGTCGAAGAGGTTGAGGAGGACTGGATCTTGTACGTGGTTGAAGGCAAGCCTCTCGAGCGCGTAGAATGGGATCCCGCTGAATATACGTGGAAGGGAGAACAAGATAAATCATTAGGTTTCTTCGAATACTCAATGCGGTTGGGGAGGAAGTTAGGTTCGTATCGTGAGAAGTGTGCCAACAAGTGGTCCCATGCAGCTATCGATTCAGCCTTTGTGGATAGAACCAGGAACAGGATATGGAACTCATCCCTTCCCGAGCGGATCAAAGTGTTTTTCTGATTAATCACCCATCAGGCTGTTCCAACGGGAGAGTGGCTTGGGAATAGAGCCGACATGAGTGGTTGCAAGGCCTGTAGTGTGAGCTTGGAGGACATCTCTCATTGTTTGTGGTGTTGCCCTTGAGCGCAAGAAATTTGGTTGAGGAGCTTAAGAATCTTGGCTCGGTTCGGGGTTGAGGTTCATGTATCGAGCGCAACAATCACTTGGTTGGCCATTGAATCGGCCTCGTGGTTTCAAGGGTGGAATGGAAACTATCCTTCTTTAAAGGTGATGCAAGGATCTGTCCAACCAGCACAAGGAGGTTTATTCTTCTTACAGGAACGTTGCGTGGACATATGGGTATTAGTGGTCGGCCTTACGGTCTGGCAAGTGTGGGTATCTAGGTGCAATGAGACTTTCGCAAGTAAACGAACCCCACCGGTTGAGAATTTAATGATGATCTGGTTCAATCTTATTTCTACGTTGCGAGGTCAGTTTGAAAGTCTTCAAGGGCCATCTAACGCAAGTGAAGAAGCTAGAGCTCGTTTCTTGCTGAAATGGAGCACTTCGTCAATGTTGTAGATAATGGATGGTAAAGTGAAGTGGAATTATCAACCACCATGGTGGTTGTTCCCTCCAAGTGTACCTAACATCTAGATGGGTGCTGCCATGAGGAGTGAATGGAGGACATCTATGCTGAATTCTGTTTGTATGAGGCTCACGTGGAGAATATGCGTTCGAGTAATGCTATACACATCGAATGATGTGGTGCTTTGGAGTTGTTTTTTTTGTTGTTTCATCTACACATATTGTTTTCCTTCGACATGCAAGATGTCCTGTAAGATATGAGTTGTAAATTATCCTTTGTACATTGCTTAACTAATGGAAGTAGTTTTTTTTTGGAAAGACAAACAACTAACTATTCTTAAAGACGATGCAATTAATGGCTGCGAATTATCAAATGCATAGAAAAGTCCAAAATTTCCACCTAGATTGAGCATCAATGTATTATCATGTTCAAAAACATTTTGATTAAAGACCATGGTCAAACATGCACCATTTTGTTCTCTAGACATGAATGAACCCTCTTTTAAAAGGAATTTTTACCAATATTTACCACATAGTGCATGGCCTTGGAACATTCTATTGCCCTACATTTGTTGCCTTGCCCACATTTCAAGGAAAGAACAAATACATGGCATTTGCTACAAACTTATGATTGGGAAGAAACCGTGCCATGTTTCCCTTGCATTTTACAAAGTTCCCTTGCCATATAACATGACGGTGTCTTCATAAAGCTTATGATCAACAACATTAAGCTTATGGTATATGACAAATCAATGACAATGAAGTCACAATGACTAGGTTTGTTGTTGTATTGCTATGAAGCCTGACTAATACTTAAAGAACAATTAATGTTAACATTTGACTTAATCACCAAAAGAGCATTATATAGTCATGCGCAAACTTACAATATGTAATATTGACCTTTATCCTAGCATTAGTTTGCTTCTAAATACTAGCTTTACAAAATTGACATGGACATTTGTTCCGTAACTTGATCATTGAGGATTTTTATTTTTAAAAACAAATTTATAGGACCAAGGTTGACGTTTGTTTACAACCTAGAGGTTTCATTGAATTTAAAGAGATCATGCTATCGATGCATTTTTGGATTTATATAAGGTGTCAACACCATGTGCTGTTAAAAATGATGGTGTTTGTTTTCAAAAGTCCATGTGAGCAATGGATCGTGAATCTACAAATAATGTCAGCTAGAGGCATGGGTGCATCAATTACGAAATGTGTCACACATAAATTTTAGGAAATATTTTTAGGCGTTTGAGTAATTTGGAATAATGTTCCCAACTGTTTCTACAAAACCAATGGGAAAGAGTTGCCCTTTTACATTAAACATCATAAATTTCAATGTTGAACTCTCATTTCGGTGATCCTTGGAGTTTTGAATCCTCTCACTACTATATTTCAAATGGTAGGAGTTTGGAAATATCTACCCAAAACATAAGCCATCCTTCAAAGAAAAAAGTATTTCGATTATATGGCATTTTCTTGCAAGGCCATTTCAACATGAGAATTGTGACCATCATGGAAATTATTTGATTGTTTATGGCAACAAAAACATGCAAATGTTTGCCTATAGTTGTAGCATCACAACATTATTTCTTTTGAAAAGTTAAATGGGGTGTTAAGGCATTAATGTGGAAAATGAGCTCAACTAAGAAGATGCAACTTGGTTGGGACTCATCTTTCCATGTTGTATCCATTGCATGTGCTCTTAAATGCATTGTAAGCAAAGGTTTCCTCCTTTCATGCAACAACTGGCACATTCAATTCATCTATTATTGGAGGGTGTGCCAAGGCTAAGGTATTTGACTCTTTCTACCATCACACAATCTATGGTTTATCTACAATATTTATAATTTGGGATGGAGTGGGTGGTACAATATTAAGAGAAGTGAGAGTGAAAGAGAGAAACACCATATGGTTTCTCATATTATACCAAGTAGGTCATACATTTTACTTGGCTAGACCCCTCATTTATCAACAAGAAGAGGCAAATGTGTTATTTGTAGAAACATATAAATGCTTAGTTCTTAGAGACCATGAGAATATACTAATGTTACATCGAGTTACTAGGTGTTCTCGGTCACTTGGTAAAGTTTGGTGACTAGAGGTTCATCAACATGATATAACATGTGTGTGTGTGTGTGAGAGAGAGAGAGAGAGAGAGAGACAGACAGACAGACAGACAGAGAGAATGAGTGAAAAGGAATGTAGGATTGCTAGGTAAAATTGTTTACTGGAGTTGAGATAAGAAGGGTAGGCTCATCCACTATTATTATGGAAATAGGTTGGTACTCCGTAAACGGTTTCACGGAAGATGGTCGAGCAAAATATTGCCTACTATCATTGACCTAGATAGTTGTGATGCCCTAAAAACGAAAATGCAAAATGTCAATTAAATGTAGGAATTGCATTTGGATATGTTGTCACTCTTGATCTATCAATTAGATTAAAAAGAAAACATTGCGCCAAAATTGAAGTTGTAGGGATGGAGGAAGTAGATGGATATTTTCGGATTAAAGAGATTTGTTTTACACGAACAACAAAACAACACCACTCAATTATCTCTTGGTGTTGAGCATGCTTCCAAATAAGATAGGGATGAGGGGTTTTACTATAACAACTACAACTACTACCACTTGTTAGTGTTATTATTATATGATGCCATGTATGTATTGAAAGGGAAATTTCTAGATGAGATCTCTTCCTTGTTTTTGGGTAATTCCCTCTGTGTGTCATTTTATTGTGATTAGCTTACCCTAGTGCTAAGTTGTTACAATATAAGCACTACTTCATACATATATCTTAATTCACTAGATGCCAATGTGGAATGTAGAGTTCTAGTATTGTAGAAAAGGTGTTGAGAGAGAGAGAGAGAGCCGGTTTATAACGCTATCAACCATGTATTACTTATCTTTGGATGTCAACTTCACTGCCGAAGGAGAGCCAAGATATGCATACATAACATATACAAATCTAATTATTAATTATAATGCTTGGGTGGGTGGGTTCGTGGGATGGGTAGACCGTAGGATGGACGACTCACATGCGTGCATGTGTGTGAAGATGAGAAATGAGAAAACAAGAACATCGTTACAAGCATTCATGATCATGATCATCATAAAAGGAGGAAAGTAAACGGTCGCCACCTAACTTAAACGAATTTCCAATCAATCAATAAATCAATGAGTCCAAGAAACGCTTCTGCCAAATAAAATATTATAAAGTATATGGACATGGGGGGTTTTTCCTTTTTGGGGTTGGGGATCTCTGTGTGAGTGTTCTGCCTGCCACCTATCCATATACATACATATATATATGTGATTGTGTGTGCAGTGGATTGGTAGTAGTTGTATGTGTCCGTCCGTCCATCCGTATATCTCCTCCATCTTTCCTCTCTTTCCTAGATAGATAGATAGATAGATAGATAGATAGTAGTATATACAATTAATTTTCCATGGCGAGCCCCCTGAGGACAATGATGATGATTGTGATGGTTATGAGCGTGAGCGTGGTGTCAGGGAAGCGGCAGGTGGTGCTGACGTACTACACGCAGCAGCAGTTCGGGGTGAACGAGTTCGGGATGGTGGCGGCGTCGGTGCCGGCGGTGAACGGCACGCGGACGGGCGTGGGGCTGGAGGTGGTGTACGACTACACCATCACCGCCGGCGGCAGCCCGACGTCGAAGGTGCTGGGCTTCATCCGCGGGACATCCGTGGTGGCCTCCAACACCGCCACCGCCACCTTCTTCGTCGTCAAGACGGTGGTCCACATCACCGATCCCGCGACTGGGCTGTCCGGCACCTTCTCCACGCAGGGCGAGGCTAACTTCGGCAGCGGCCAGCCCTTCGAGCTAGCCGTGCTGGGTGGCACCGGCGACTTCCGTCGTGTCTCCGGCTACACCATCGCCTCCAACTTCAACTTCACGCCCCCAACTCCCACCTCCACTGCCAAGGTCACCAACGCCTACAAAACCTACCTCACTTTCCCCTAAACTTAACTTAACGACTTCCCCCTCCCTACCTCCCTCCCTCCCTCCCTCCCTCCCACACACACACCACTATCTCTCTCTCTCTCATTCATCATTTCAGACCCCCCTCTTTCTCCCAAACATATCTCATCTCATCTCTACTCCTTCCATCCTTATTTTTTTCCCACTTCCAGCTGCTGCTGCTGCTGGCTACCGAGCCGACTCGCCCCCGCCTATGCAGCTTTTTGTATTGCGTTTTATGATTAATATGTATTTGGAATAAGCAAGACACAGTTGGTTGGTCCATCATGTCCCGTCCCATCCCATCCCATCTACCTCGATTTGTAAGGAAACACTTTTGTTGGCTCACACTATATATTAATGATAGATCACGCTGGAAAATTAAGTGATATTGCACACCAATGCACTTCGTCTCTGCATATTGTAGACGGGATTCTTAACCAAAAGGATTGGCACTCCAGCTATCACAGAAAATAATTTACTTATAATGCATGTGTCAGGAAATAGTCTACAGATCCATACAACTTCCTTACATGCCTCACTCTCCATTGTAGAGAGAGAGAGAGAAAGAGAAGATGAAACTTTATTATTAGAAAAATGCGTCTCTCTACAACCAACCGACCAGAGAGAGAGAGAAAGAAAGAAAGAAAGAAAGATGTATTAACGTCTTCTAAGGCCAAATTTGGCCCATGAGACAATTGGTTTACAACAATAGAGTATTTATCCAGCCATCATAACTAAAAAAAAAATTAAGTAAAAAAAATAAATAGAACTTAAACTAAAAGAGTTCTAGTAGTGTACAATATGTAGTATACTCGAAAGTGACTATACAGTAAGCCTAATTTTATTTCCACCCAAGCCTCTCGAAAAGAAGTGGGGGGTCAAAGGGTCTTGATGTGGGTTCCAATGTAGAGAGTGCCCTAGCCATGGCTTCTAGGCGGTGTAGCTCACGTTCCCTTATTTTTAATATTGCTTCCACATCACGTTGAGTTGTTTTGAAACCCGGCACCCGAGGACGTCTGGTTCTTCTCTGGTTTTCTGCCTCATCAATGGAAAGGCCGGGTGGTGCAAGTGTGTCGGCATTCGTTGTCTCCTCAGGTTCCTGAAAAACTGCATTTGTTACATGTTCGTGATCATTAGCAACATTATTGTCAACATTTTGTAATTTATTCTCTGTGTGTTGTTTTAGCTCTAGAATGTATTTGCCTAATTTCTTTATATCTAGAGTATCTAATAGTTTGGGGAGGGTGGGAGACGGACCAAGTATGTCTTGGTATTTTGCCCTTATCTCGGCATAGGTTG
Organism: Azolla caroliniana; assembly: GCF_043228905.1. Classification (NCBI taxonomy): domain Eukaryota; kingdom Viridiplantae; phylum Streptophyta; class Polypodiopsida; order Salviniales; family Salviniaceae; genus Azolla; species Azolla caroliniana. The sequence continues at coordinate 9,064,280 of NW_028230448.1, forward strand.
GACACTTGCATGTAAAGTGGTACTCATCCTATATATATGCTGTGTAATCTTAAATTTTTACAACCTTCAAATTTGTCCGGATGAAGAGCCTCTGTTAGAAAATCAACCCCCATATGATTTGTCGATGTAAACTCTACGGTAAGCTTGTTTTCTTCGACCAACTCTCGTATAAAGTGGTATTTTAAATCCACATGCTTTGTTTTCTCTGACTGCTTTGGATTCTTCGTCAAGTAGATACATGATATGTTATCACTAACATTAGCCAGAGTGGATTTGCCAGAAGCGGTGCAGTTCTTTGCCGCAATAACACAACACAATACCTACTAGCAATTGGTCCAATGGATGGGGGATGCAGGTGACCCAAGTGGTCGTGTGCATAGCTTAAGACCGACGAACATGGTTTGCCATATGGACGCCTCAGGACAAGACGGAGGAGATGACCAAATAGCTGGCAGAGGCTAAGGGCCGAATTGCAGCATTGGAGGAGTTGAAGCAAGCCAAGGACATAAAGGTCCCACAAGGAGAGATGATAGCACCGGAACCAATAAAACAGGTTCCAAATCAGGCATACGCAAGGATAGAAGAATGGCGAGACGTAGAAAGGGTGACAGAAAATGAAAATGTAGTCGGACGAGTAGAAGTGGTGGATTAAGAAGTTGCACGACTAAGGGACGATGTCGCTGCACAAGAAGTAGTGGTGAAGAAGGAGAAACAGTTGCAGGGAAAGGTAGAAGAGGAGAAGAAGAGGTTGGAGGAAGGACTCTGGATGGTTTAGGAAAGTCTTAACCTGATAAAGGAAGAGAAGGACGGATTGCAACAAGAAAGAGAAAAAGTCTGACGGATGGCCGAAACAAAGATTGAACGACTGTAGGAAGATCTCTGGCAACAAAAGGAGAGGGATGATCGGTTGTGAGCACAAGACAAGCAAGTTGACTTCGAGAAATTGTACCAGGATCACAAGGAGAAGGAAAAGGAGTTCGGTTAGCAATGGGAGAAGCTCAAGGAGGCACGGGTTAAGTTAAAGGAGAGCCACGAGGCCCTGCAGGAACATGAGAAGTTTTTTGAGATAACGAAAGAAAAGTTGAAAGAAGAAGCTGTGGTGGAAAAGACAAATTTGGTGGAGGATCGGGACCGGTTGATTGAACGTTTGCAAGAAGTTTTGACAAAAGTTCAAACTCAGCTAATAGCATACGAGCTGCAATCGAAAGCGGCAATCCAGCAAATCAACTGGCTGAAGCAGGAGAAGTAGGCTTAGGAAGATAAGATTGAGATGGGCGTAAAACAAATCTAGATCATTGTGTTGGGAATATGTCCCTCCAGTGGGAGGAAGAACCGACTGATCGGAAAGCCGACAGTCGATGACAGGGAATATCTGACTGTTCGGAAAGCCGACAGTCGAAGAGTCGAAAATAGTGAGTCGATTGTTTGAAGATTCGACTGTTATTATTATAGTAATAATAATAATGATGATGTGTGGAAACAAGTCCCTCGAGATGGGAAAGAGAGAGGAGCCAAGTTGATGAGTGACTCGGCCGAGGCCGAAACCGGAATCGTGTAAATAGCCAACTCGGGTTACTATACTTGTAAATAGTCTAAGTGTGCGCCTCATGAGGGCTACGTATGTAAATAGCCAGAAATTTGTGTAAATATATATACAACTAGGGTAAACTTTATGTGAGTGCAGAACTGTGTAAGTGCAAAAGTTGTAAAACACAAGAGAGCGTGACAGAGAGAAGTGTGATCCGCGCCATAGCTGTGTGTGTAATAGCAGACGCGAAGAGCCCTGTGCGGCTGATACACTCGACAGAGTGTTGTATTCCTCTTGGTGTTGTGTATCCACTTTGTATAGTGAAGAAATTTGTTCACCCGTGGTTTTCCCCTTTTTAGGGTTTCCACGTAAATCTTTGTGCACTGTTGTGTGTCTTGTTTTTCTGGCATTTCTGTGATTCGTATTTCAGTGCGTAGTTCGTTTATTGTGATCTATTCCGCATCGATTTCTCCACACATTGTGGAGAACCGGTGGAAGTGGATGATGGAGAGATTGGAAAAGTGCTCGACAGTAATATAGAAGGAATGGGCGGCAAATGCGGGAAAACTACAGGTGCTCCGGGCATATGCAGAGAATAGGGCGAGAGTGGGAGATAATTTCTACAAGATGGATGAAGAAAGCATCATCATGATTCAAGAAGAATTATCTGACGGCTTTCAATGCAATGGCGCAAGTTCAAACGGATGAAATCCGGAAGATTTTGGAAGTATTTCAAGACAACAAGTTGCAGTTGACACCGGACTTGAAGGCGTACGAACGGGAAAGAGTGTAGTAGAGTGTTGATGGGTGGGGGGTGCAGTAATCCGGTCAAGGGATTTCCGATTGTGAGAGAAGAGAAGACCGACGGAGTTTCCGGTCAACGAGTTTTTGGCATGGGGGTTTGATGTGCAATGCACTCTCCCATGGGCATGCCAAGTGTTGCCCATATAGGTGGACGGGAGGGTTAGGTGTAATGTGGAATATGAAATGTTAATGTGTGAGTGATAGGTGGGGTAAGTAGGTGTAACTACCCCCCACTCGGTTTTTTGTAAGGTACTAATCTTGTACTATTTAAACCCCATCCATGGGGCATGAAAAAGAGAGAGAAATATATTGAAGTTACCCTCAACTTGTGTCTATCTCGATTCTCTCTCTCATTCTCATTCTCTATGTGCATCTCTCTCCTTCTCTCCCTCACATTCGAACTCCCTTGGGAGGGGGGTGGAGCCAATCTTGGCTCTAGCCCCCACCCATCAACATAGAGGAAGCAACAGATTGGGGAAAACCAAGCCCATCAGGTGGATCTGAGTGATAAAAAACAACGAGAGGACAAAAGGGAATAGACATAGCAGAGCAGTCAAGGGAGCAGGAGCCAACGCAACAAAGGACGAATGAGGAAGACACATTGCACACGGTAGAAGATAAACAACGGGTCGAGCTACCAGAGACTCAAACGCAACCGCCACAACAATCGGAAGGAAAGGACCCGACACAACCACAGAGGACGCCGTTAGACCAAACGACGGACACTTAGCAAAGCATATTGGACATTTTGGAGGAGAACTGAGGGCGTGTGGGTCCGACATGCTAGGCATTGTCCCACGGGCTTGCCCGATGTTGTCCAGTAAAGTTGCAGCCGTAGCTAGAGGAGTGAAAGGACGAAGATTTGGAGTCCGGACAAAGTATGAACAACATTAAATAGGAACCAAATATTATTATAGATAAAAAGTAATTGATAATGTATGAAAAGATTTTATGAGGTACCTGATACGGAAAGCTGTACTGATCCGGGTAAATGCCTTTTTGTATTAGAACCAGGTGTATGATTTAATTGCGAGTAATATAAATATTTGTTGTTCTATCTTGTGTACTTGCCCTTTGTGCCTATATTCTAATCTTACGCGTGTTCATTTATAACCGGACAATAGGTTATTGTGTTTTTTCATCGGAGAACGTAACCAGATAATTCTTAATCGTTGTGTGTGTAATTCCATTCCTTCAACCACACCTTTGGATAGTATTCCGGAAGAGAATACATTGTGTTTGCGACTAAGACTTAGTTCAAGATAAATAAACCATACCATGATTTCCTTGCATTTGCAAAGTTCTCTTGCCATATAACATGATGATGTCTTCATAAAGCTTATGGTCAACAACATTAAACTTGTGGTATATGACAAATCATTGACAATGAAGTCACAATGAGTAGGTTTGTTGTTGTATTTCTATGAAGCATGAGTGATACTTAAAGAACAATTAAGGTTAATGTCTCACTTGATCACCAAAAGAACATTATCTAGTCATGTGCAAACTTACAATATGTAATATTGACCTTTATCCTAGCTTTAGTTTGCTTCTAAATACTAGCTTTACAAGATTGACAAGGACATTTGTTCCGTAACTTGACCATTGGGAATTTTTATTTTTGAAAACAAATTTCTAGGACCGAGGTTGACATTTGAATTTAAAGAGATCGTGCCATCGATGCATTTTTGGGTCTATATAAAAGGTGTCAACGCGGCGTGGTGTTAAAAATGATGGTGTTTGTTTTCAAAAGACCAGGTGAGCAATGGATTGTGGATCTACAAATAATGTTAGCCAGAGGCATGGGTGCATCAATTACAAAATGTCACATATCACTTTTAGGAAATATTTCTAGTTGTTTGAGTAGTTTGGAATAATGTTCCCAAATAATTCTACTAAACCAATAGCAAAGAGTTTCGCGTTTACATTAAACATCATAAATTTCAATGTTGAACTCTCATTTCCGTGATCCTTGGAGTTTTGAATCCTCTCACTACTATATTTCAATTGGTAGGAGTTTGGAAATATCTACTCAAAACATTAGTCATCCTTCAACGAAAAAAGTATACCCATTACATGGCATTTTCTTGCAAGGCCATTTCAACATAAGAATTGAGACCATCATGTAATTATCTTATTGTGTACAACAACAAAAACACGTGAATGTTCAGCTATAGTTGTAGCATCACACCATTATTTCTTTTGAAAAGTTACATGGGGCGTTAAGCATTATGATGGAAAATGAGCTCATCTAAGAAGATGCAACTTGATCGGGACTCATCTTTCAATATTGTATTTATTGCATGTGCGCTTAAATGCATTCTAAGCAAACGTTTTCTTCTTTCATGCAACAATTGCACATTCAATCCATCTATTATTGGAGGGTGTGCCAGGGCTAAGGTATTTGACTCTTTCTAACATGACACAAGCTATGGTTTATCGACAATATTTATAATTTGGGATGGAGTGGGTGGTAAAATATTAAGAGAAGTGAGAGTGAAAGATAGAAACACCATTTAATTTCTCATATTATGTCAAGTAGGTCTTACATTTTACTTGGCTAGAACCCTCATTTACGAACAACAAGAGGCAAAAGAGTTATTAGTAGAAACATATAAATCCTTAGTTCTTAGAGAGAGTGAGAGACAATGAGAATATACTAATATTACATCAAGTAGGTGTTCTAAGTCACTTGGTAAATTTTGGTGATTAGAGGTTCATCAACATGATATAACATATATAACATGTGTGTGTGCGTGAAAAGGAACGTAGGATTGCTAGGTAAAATTGTTTATTGAAGTTGAGACAAGAACGGTAGGCTCACCTACATATATTATGGAAATAGATTGGTACTCAGTAGATGGTTTCACGGAAGATCGTCAAGCAAAATATGGCCTACCATCATTGACCTAGATAGTTGTGATGCCTTAAAAACGAAAATGCAAAACGTCAATTAAAATGTGTGTAGGAGTTGCGTTTGGATATGTTATCACTCTTAATTTATCATGTAGAATAAAAAGAAAACGTTGGGCCAAATTTGAAATTGTAGGGATGGAGGAAGTGCATGGATCTTTTCGGATTAAAGAGATTTGTTTTACATGAAGAAAAAAACAACACCATTCAATTATCTCTTGATGTTGAACGTGTTGCTAGATAAGATAAAGATGAGGGGTTCTGCTACAACTACAACTACTACCACTTATTAGTGTTATTATTATATGATGCCATGTATGTATTGAAAGGGAAATTTTTAGATGCAATATCTTTTTTTTTTTTTGGTTATGTCTCTCTCTCTTGTATTTGTTGTGTGTGGAGAAAATATTTAATATTGCCGAGAGAGGGGTCTATGTGGTGTTAGGATACAAAGGGAAGGGAAGGGCAATGCGCTTTGCACCCCATTGACCAAACACTCCATCTATCCACGATTCATATATGTTGATAAGCAAGCATATATAATGTGTGTGTGTGTGTGTGTGTGTGTGTGTGTGTGTGTGTGTGTGTATCCCCACCTAAAAAGCAAGAAAGAAATTCATGTTACATCATGTACGGATTGCTAATGTTTCAACTCATGATAGAAAGAGAAAGAATGAAAGATATATTAAGGTCTTCCTTTTTAAAGACCAAATTTGGCCCGTGCGATAAATTGTTACAACAAAATGGGATGTGTACCCAATCATTGAAAAAAAAAACATACATAAAAGAGTTCTAGTACTGTACAAAAGGTCTTGACAGAGAGATATAGCTAGTTTATATAATGTTGTCAACCATGGATTAGTTATGTTTGGATGTCAACATTAACGCCGAAGGAGAGCCAAAGTATGCATACATAACATATAAACCTCTAATAATTATGCTTGGGTGGGTAGGTAGGATGGGTAGGATGGACGACTCACATGTGTGCATGTGTGTGAAGATGAAAAATGAGAAAACAAGAAAATCGTTACAAGAATTCATGATCATGATCATTAAGGAGGTACGAAAACCGTCGCAACCCAACTTAAATGAATTTCCAATCAATCAGTCCAAGAAACGCTTCTGCCAAATAAAATATATTTTAAAGTATATGGACATGGGGGGTTTTCCTTTTTGGGTTGTGGATTGCAAGGAGGGGGGGGACCCACATCTATGTGTGAGTGTTCTGCCTGCCACCCTGTCCATATATATATGTGTTTGTGTGTGCACTAGATTGGTAGTAGTTGTATGTGTCCGCAGTCCATCCATATATCTCCTCCAACTTTTCTCTCTTTCCTAGATAGATAGATAGTAAGCAGTGAAAGATTTTACACTTAGACTTAAACCACAGATATACTGAGGCACAAACAAAACGAAACAAGGAGCACACGATTTACATGGAAAACCCTGATTTCAGGGAAAAACCACGGTGAACAAAAATTTCACTATGAGACAAGACAAGAAGAAATACAAGCATATAATGATAGAACCTAATTTGGTATGGATGTACTCTCAAGTTGTTATTTGAAACCACAGTTTCAGACGAGTGCACCAAACCCTAACGTGTAGGTATCTATCACTTTTGAAGCTTCAAAAGCTTCTCTGTTCTGTCTCTCTTTCTTCTCTGTTACACTCTGGTTTCTTTGTTTCCTCTCACACTCAGTTGTAGGGTTATGTCACTCAGTCTCTCACTCATAGCCACCACTGTGTTAGCTCTCTATTGTTCTTTGTGTCGCTCTTCCCTTACAACACAGTTTCGACTCTCTTGCGCTCTCACACTCTCAATAATAATACCCTTTCTCAGTAGAGTTTACTATATATATATCCCTTCACACACTTTCCTCACTATTTTTACTCTTAGTGATTTACCCCACATACGTAGGCAGCTAATGCCATTATGCCTATATATGTACCAACCCTACTTTCCTATATATATGTATATATATTTATATTTATATATTCATCCAAACACCTCTTCAGCTGTTTGGCATGTTTTGGCTTTTCGGCTGTGTTTTGGCTCGGTTCAGCTGTTCAGCACGGTTTGACCGTGCCGTGTCTCGATTCAGTTGTTCGGCATGATTTCGGCCAACCGTGTCACGGTTCGGCTCTTTGGCCGAATTCGACTTTTCGGCTACCCGAATCTTGCTTCGGCTTTTCGGTCGACTCCCTCGTAAGGAGGGACAATGTTACATAACAAACTCCCCCTTCACTCCCGTAGGGGGAGAGTCAACCAAAGCAGTCGTTCGCCTGCATGCAACAAGTTTTTCCATAGATATGACTTTGGTAAGCATGTCTAATCCATTTTTCTAAGTATGGATCTTCGCTAGGACGAACTCATTTTCTTCCACTCTCTCTCGCAACCAATAATACCTTCTTTGAATGTGCTTCATACGAGAGTGATAGGCAACATTCTTAGCAAGATGGATAACACTCTGATTATCACAATGAAGTAAGAACTTTTCTTGCTTCATTCCTAGTTCGCTTAAAGAATCTCTCATCCAAATCAATTCTTTTCCAGCTTCCACTATAGCCATATATTCTGTCACCGTGGTTGACAAAGCCACAACCTTTTGCAACCTTGATTGCCATTACACAACTCCCCCTGAATAAGTCATCGCATATCCTGATGCGGATCGGCTGGAATCTACATCACCCGACATATCAGAGTCTGTGAAACCTTCGAGCATAGGTTTCCAAGAGCCATATCTAAGGCATACCTTTGAGGTATCTGAGTATCCATTTTACGATAGCCCAATGCTCTTTTCCAGGATTACTCATGTAGCGACTAACTATCCCAACAACAAATGCAATGTCCGGCCTTGTGCAGACCATAGCATACATTAGGCTACCAACAGCCGAGGCATAACGGCACCCTCCTCATCTCTGCCTTATTTTTCTTAGTTTTCGGACATTGTACTGAATTTAACTTACAATTCACTAGCAATGGAGATCCAACAGATTTTGCTTTGTACATGTTAAATCTTTGCAAAACCTTCGTCAAATATTTCTCTTGTGAGAGCCATATCATGTTTTTAGTCCTATCCCGAACTATATGCATTCCCAAAATCTGTTTTACCGGTCCTAAGTCTTTCATGGCAAAGGCTTTGCTCAAAGCTTTCTTCAAGCTTGCAATCGTTTTAACATTCTTTCTAACACCCAACATATCATCCATATACAACAAAAGAATCAGAAAATCACCTTCATCATACCTCTTCACAAATACACAATGATCAGTTTTTGTTTTGTGGAATCCATGTTCCAACATGAAGGACTCAAACTTCTTATACCATTGTCGAGGAGCTTGTTTCAGTCCATACAAGCTCTACCTTAACCTACATACAAGATTTTCTTTTCCTTTCACCTCAAAGCCCTCCAACTGCTGCATATATATTTCCTCTTCCAACTCACCGTGCAAGAATGTTGTTTTAACATCCAATTGTTCAATTTCCAGACTCATACTGGCAACCATACTCAAAACAGTCCGGATGGAGGTCATCTTCACTACTGGAGCAAAAATCTCATCAAAATTAACACCCTTTTTCTGTTGGAAATCTTTCACTACAATACGTGCCTTATACCTAGGTGTACTTCCGTCTTCTCTAGTCTTTAGTTTGTAGACCCATTTGTTTCTGAGTGTCTGTTTCCATGAGGCGGCTCCATCAACTCATAGGTGTGTGATTCTCATGCAAGGAATCCATTTCCTCTTGCATGGAATTATACCATTTCTCCTTATGTACATCAGTCATGGCCTCTTCATAGCATTTTGGTTGCCCTTCATCAATCAAGAGAATATATTGATTGGCTGGATACCGAGAGGAGGTCTTCCATTGTCTTCGTGGATATCTTCTTCCTTCAACAACCGACTTAGATTTGGTTTCTTCTGTCAGCTCATCTTCTGACTCAGATTCGTGTGCATCAGTTTGCTGTTGTGTGTCAACCGACTCAGATTCGGCTTCATCAGCCGGTTGTTGTATGTCGACTGGTTGTATGGAACTGGGATTGACTAGTGCCAACTACATAATAGTAGTCGATTGGGAAGACGACTCTGGTCTTTGCTATCTCCAGTCTTCAATTGTCTTGTCTTCCATGATCATAACATCATGACTTCCTATCGCTTTCTTATCAAGGAGATCCCACATCCTGTACACAAAACTCATCTTCCGAGTACCCCAAGAATATGTAAGGCTTGGACTTGCTGTCCAACTTTGACCTCTGTTCTTTAGCAACATGCATGTATGCCACGCATCCGAACACCCTTAAATGTTGATAGGACACACTCCTTCCTGTCCACACCCTCTGTGGGAAATCCCCCTTTAGAGGCACTGATGGAGACCTATTTATAAGGTAGACAACCGTCAACATTGCCTCGGCCCAATATAACTCTGGCAAATTTGCATGAGACAACATGCTTCTTACCCTTTCCATTATGGTCCTATTCATTCTCTCTGCTAGACCATTCAGCTCAGGTGTCTTCAACACCGTATACTCAAGTTTGATGCCTTGAGTCTGGCAATACATATCAAATTGGCCTCTATAATCACCCCCATTATCAGTTTGGACAACTTTCAACTTCTGTCCAGATTCTCTTTCGGCCCTTGCATGAAACTCTTTAAAGATCGACAACACTTGGTCTTTAGGCACCAACACAAATGCCCACACCTTTCTGCTGAATCATCAATAAATGTGACAAAGTAATGTCCACCATGTTTTATCCCAAGGGATAGGTGCATCATAGAGTATTTTTGGGTTTTCAACTGCAACAGCTGAAGAAGATCGTGACTTACAAAACATTTGCCAAATAGCAACACCTAGTGGACAACTAGGTGATGGTTAACAACTTTAGTATATGCGGAACCAAATGCAAACATGGAGTTTTTAGACTATCAGCTAGGGTGGACAACCATGGTATGTTGAGTATGATTGTCACGGATGTAGACGAGGGCAAGGACAAGTAGGGGAGCTCAATATTAAGAAAGAGAGAAAGATAGATATATAGATAGAGAGGAGCATAGACAAGAGAACGAGAGAGAGAGAGGGTAGACAAAAGAGCAAGAACTAAATTATGCTTCCGTAACTAGTGTTGTTCACCTTGATTGTAATCAAGGTGCACCGAAGTATTTATACAAGAATGTGGTGGTATGCATGTAAGCTAGGAAAGATCTAGAGAATGCATGGAAACTTCTAGAGAGTGCATGTCTATGCATTCTCTAGAAGTTTCTTGAAAGTTCTAGTGATTAACTTACAATGTAATAAGTTGAAACTTATATAATATGATAACGCATAGATGGAATGTAGCTCAATTGGTAAGGTTGCCCAATAAGACCAAGAGGTCATGTGTTCAACCCCCTACATTCCATCGTGTCTATGACATTATCCTCCCTCTAAGGCTGCCTCCTGGGACTCGCGGTTGGCTTATGTGGGTATCGTTGATGAAAATCGTGAATGGCCTCCAGAGAATTTTGTAAATGTGTAACTGGTTCCCATGTGGCGTCCGAAATGGGGTACCCTTTCCATAAGACCAAATATTGGAGCTGTCGTCGATGATATTGAGATTCGAGGATTTGGTCAACCTCATATTCTTCGCTTGTCGACAATTCCATAGGTGGCGGTGGAAGAGGGTGTTATCCTAGAATTAGAGAAGGATGGTAGAGTTCGAGGAGGGAAACATGAAAAACATCGTGAATCCTGAATGTTGGAGGAAGTGCTAACCGGAAGGCGACTGGGTTGATACACTCGATGATACTATGAAATGCACAAAAGAGATCAAAACCAGTATACTTAGCTTCTTACTTCTTAATCAATTTATAGTTGATACAACGGAACCCATTTGGGTTGGCTTGGCTAAAAAGGGTGTGCTAAAAGGGTGGGTCAACTTGGGTACGTGCATCCTAAAAAGGGTGAGCTAAAAGGGTGGCACAAAGGAACACATGCACACCACATTTCCCCCCTGCGAGAAACAAGAGATTGAGGGGCATGAACAAGAACAGGATAGGTACATGAACAAGAACAAGAACATTGGCTTGTCGAAGGAGGGGGAGCATCTGATGGCAGGTTTCAAATGGAAATCCATGGATGATTCTAGTGTGAGGCGAGGGTTACACCCATACAATGCTCGAAAAGGGTTGATTTATGCAGCCATCTCGTGTTTGAGGGTCTTGTTGAGGCGTTTGGTGAAGATGGTGTGGGGATGTAAACATCTATGGACACGTAGTTGAGTTGCAACGACATTGAGGACATCCTCGTGGAACTGTTGGCCTTGATAGTTGGACAGGGCTAGTGACAAAAAACGAGCTAGCAATAAGCGAATAGAGATCAATCACTCCTGTGGACTGAGGGCCACCTGAACATTGCTGAGGTGGGGGACAGGAGGGATATCGTGTTGGAGGGGGATCAAGGAAAGATCATATGGTGGCGAAGATCAATCGCTCCTGTGGACTGAGGGCCACTTGGACTTGGCTGAGGTGGGGGACAAGAGGGCTATCGTGTCAGAGGGGGATCGGGGAAAAGATCATTTGGCAAAGAAAGATCAATCACTCTTGTGGACTGAGGGCCACCTGGACTTGGCTGAGGTGGGGGACAAGAGGGCTATCATGTCAGAGGGGGATCGGAGAAACTCATGGGACAAGAAGTTAGTGGGCAACCTAAGGTGAGGGGGAAGAGTTGGTGGGGCAAGACATAAAGGTGGTGTGAGAAAGTGAGAGTGTCTAAGGTGAAGGTGTAGTGCGCTTGCATGCTAGAGAGGTATAGATGGCGATCACAAAAAAAGACTTGGATGGAGGAAGTGATGGATGTCGGGAGGCGTAACTAGTGAACTAAGGCGGTGCTAATGGAAGAGATACTACTACGAGAGACTAACAAGAGTGTCGGTTCCAGTGGCGATGGCAATGCTACTTACGAAGCAGAAGAGGTGGATGCTTGGATGTGGGGGTTGGTACCCTGCATCTCTACCAATATGTGAAATGCACATAAGAGATCAAAACTAGTCTACTTAGCTTCTTACTTCTTAATCAATTTATAGTTGATACAACGGAACCCATTTGGGTTGGCTTGGCTAAACAGGGTGTGCTAAAAGGGTGGGTCATTTTGGGCACACGCATCCTAAAAAGGGTGTGCTAAAAGGGTGGGTTAACTTGGGACGTGCATCCTAAAAAGGGTGAGCTAAAAGGGTGGCACAAAGGAACACATGCACACCACAATACGAAAGGGGCCTAGTCTTTTGTAGTTTACTTTTGCACAAGGACGTGTGGTGGCAATGTGATGACATAACAACCAAACCATGTACCCGATTGCAAGTGTCGGTGCAGATAAGCGATGTCGGTCTGCTTGATCTTTATAGTGGTCACCAACAACACGGAGCTCAAAGGAGAGGGCACGATGGACATTGTGTAAAGCGCAGGCACGCGTCTCTACCAAAGGATTGGCCGAAGTTGCAGGTATGGAAATGCTGAAACGAGGGTGAAATCCATAGTTTACAAAGAAGGGGGAAACCTTAGTCGAAGCATGGATACTATTATTGTAAGCAAATTCTGCCATTGGAAGGAAGTCCACCCAATCCTCTTGTTGGTAGCTCGCGGTACACTGAAGGTATTGTTCGAGGATTTGGTTGACTCGCTCCGTTTGTCCATCAGTTTGAGGATGGTATGCTAAGGACAAGTTGACAGAAGTCCCGAATGTTTGTAGAAGTCATCGCCAAAAGTGGGAAATGAACTGAGAACCTCGATCAGAGGTGATATCCTCGGGTAAGCTGTGTAATCGAACAACATTTTTAAGAAAAAGATCAACAGTCTCTTCCCCGGAAATTGTTTTGGAACATGGAACAAAGTGAGCCATCTTCGAAAACCGATCGACAATGACTAGCACTGTGTCATGTCCACCAACCAGAGGGAGGTCGGTGATAAAGTCCATGGATAGAGAGACCCATGGTGGACGTGGAATGGGGAGCGTGTGGAGAAGACCATATGGCCGATGTTGAGGCGTTTTGGACCGCGCACATACATCACATGTCTTGATAAATTCCTTGACAAATTTCCAAGGTTGGGGCCACCAAAACCCTTGAGATAGCAATTCCAGGGTTTTCGTAACCCCAAAGTGGCCGGCAAGAGGATCACCATGACAGTTTTGTAGAATCCGTGTACGACATGATCCTTCGGGAACGTACAAGAGATGATTATGATATAGTAACCCATCTCGAGTTGTAAATTGGTTGAGATATGAGCTTTTGATGTCCGGAGATGGGTCATTAATGCGGCCCATGATTTCTTTGGCGAATGGGTCTAACACAGTTGCTATGGCGATCTCGTTGAGTAAAAAATTATCATGTAACATGTAGGTGGCAAATATCTCAAGTTGATCGGGCCTCAACAAACAATGGGATTGTTGTGAATATGCATCATCTCTTGGGCGCACTACAAAATCAGGTCGTCGAGAGGGGGCATTAGCTTTCCCATGTTGAACTTTGGGTTGAAACAAGATCTCAAAGTCGTAGTCGGTGAGAAAAGATGACCATCGGGCTTGCCTCCGATTCAATGTACGACTAGTCGTGAAGTAAATTAGATTTTTGTGGTCGGTCAGCACCTGGATGCGATGTTGGGCCCCAGCCAAATAGGGTCGCCATTCGGTGAAGGCAGATATGATTGTTGCAACTCCTTGTCGTAGACTGGATAATTAATTTCCGGGGCGGTAAACTTCCGAGAGTAGAAGACAACAAGACGTAGTGTGCCCTCATCGTCTGGTTGGGATAGGACAAGTCCAATGGAAAAATCGGAGGCATCGGTTTTGACTTGGAAGGGCCTTGTGGGGTCGGGGTGAACCAACACTGGGGCTGTGAGAAAAGCTGCCTTTAGGGCATCAAAAGCATGTTGCGCCGCAGAGGTCCAAAGAAATGGAGTATCTTTTCTTGTAAATCGTCAATAGAAATTTGCAAAACCAAGAAATGATTGTACCTCTTTCAATCGAGTAGGGACAGGCCAATCGATGATTGCTGCTACCTTGCATGCATCCATTGTGATCCCAGAGGGTGAAATCACGTAGCTGAGGAATTCGACAGAGGTCCGATTGAATTCACATTTCTCACTTTTGGCGTAAAGTCCATGTTCCCGAAGTTTGGATAGGACCAATATGTTGGAAGAAAAAACTAAAATGTCGTCAAGGTAGATCACCACGAAGTGATCGACATACTCCCGAAATATATTGTTCATCACGTGTTGAAAGACCGCAGGGGCGTTGGTGAGACCAAAAGGCATCACCTTGTACTCAAAATGTCCATAGCGTGTTCGGAAGGCCATTTTCCACTCATCTCTTGGCTTAATACGCACCAGATTGTAGGCTCCCCGAAGGTTAATTTTGGAGAAGATACGCCCGGTTCAAAGTTGGGCAAGAAGTGTTGGAATTAAAGGCAAGGGGTAACGATTATGTACCGTAATTTTGTTGAGACCCCGATAATCCACACATAGGCATAATGAGTCATCCTTCTACTTGAAAAATAAGATTGGGGCTGCAGCTGGTGATTTGGAGGGTTGAATGAAGCCCTTGGCGAGGTTTTCATCTAGATATGTGCGGCGGGTCTCAAGTTCGGGTTCAGATAGCCCATAGATGGGCCCAAATGGTGGGTGTGCGCCATCTTGGATTTCGATTGGGAAATCATAGGGGCGATGTGCCGGCAACCAGTCTGCATTTCGCTTTTCGAACACGTCCAAAAAATCACTATATCTTGCGGGAAAATTAGTGACAGGAGTAGGGATGTCTTGTGACACAACGGGCATGGAAGTGACCACACTAGAATCGGCCACAACGGAATCGGCAACGTTGGAGACTCAGTTGAAATCAAAAGAATGTGCACCCAAGCTGAAAGTAGCCCCCACACAAGTAACAATGTTTGTGGAAAGGGCCCCCGCTGGTGTTTGTGGAAAAGTGATGGAGCAACTACACCAATGCACCATCGGATTGTGTGTTTCCAACCAAGAGAACCCTAAAACAATCGGATGAAGTGGGGTTGCAATGAGGTAGAATGTTAATACCTCCTGGTGGAACCCAACTTGAAATACCAATGGCACAGTGGCTTTGGTAACCGCCCCTGAAGAGAGAACCCGTCCGTCGATAGCTTCAACAAATATGGGTTGTGTTGTGCGGCCGGTTGAGATTTTATGTGCTTGGACGAATGCGATATCGATGAAACAAGTAGATGCACCAGAATCGAGCAAGGCATGGGATTTTATTGAAATAGACCCAAAGAAAACAAAGACTTACTTGCAAAGTAAAACCTGTCATGATATGGCAAGACTCGAACCCGTGACCTTAGGTTATATGGGTCAAGCTCTTGACCATTAGATCATCTATTGTAATACATAAAATATTATTTTCATTTACATTTTATTATAGGAAATTAGTGTATATTCCAGATTTCTCTAGAACATTCTAGAAGCTTCAGGATTACTCTTGAAAACTAGGCACTAGGCATTATATTGAACCAAATTGGTTCAACGCCAGTCTTAAGCCTTTTAGCCACCATTGTATATTCTGTTCATATAATACATATCTTTCTTATCATCACTCTCTCTCTCTCTCTCTTTCTCTCCGTCTCGCTCACTTCTTCCTTCTCTCGAAGAAGTTCCACACCTCTCATAGTACTAATCCTTCGTTTAGTACTAATTCCTTCTCTGTCTCAGTACTGTTCCTGACAAAACCTCCTGCTGGTGTGATTGAATTGTAGAAGCACGAAGAACTAGGGCGATGGAAAGTGTCCAGCGGCATAGGTCCTACTGCAGCCAAACTTGCCCTTTTAGCCACCATTGTATATTCTGTTCATATAATACATATCTTTCTTATCATCACTCTCTCTCTCTCTCTCTCTTTCTCTCCGTCTCGCTCACTTCTTCCTTCTCTCGAAGAAGTTCCACACCTCTCATAGTACTAATCCTTCGTTTAGTACTAATTCCTTCTCTGTCTCAGTACTGTTCCTGACAAAACCTCCTGCTGGTGTGATTGAATTGTAGAAGCACGAAGAACTAGGGCGATGGAAAGTGTCCAGCGGCATAGGTCCTATTGCAGCCAAACTTGCTCGTTTTTCCTATTGTCCAAAAACCTCCACAAGATGTGCACGGTTATTTTCTTGTTGTCGAGAAACCTCTACAAGACGTGTATGGTGGGATAGATGATGAGGGCTTCGCATCGGGCAGTGGCGGATGACATGACTGGGGGTACCACAATAGAGGTAGAGGCCATTGTCACGTCGATGTTGCCGTTGGGCATCGTTTAATGGTTGGAACCGAGCATGGTCGATCTCCATTGGGGTACGGGGATCGACCTCCAGCGGGGTATGATCACTATTGGAAGAAGGTAGTTGTGGCGTGCTTGGTGAAACTGATATATATGGCCGTGTGAGTGGAGCATTGCAAGAGGAAGATGGAAAACCTTGAGTCCCCCATTCCTCTTGTCAAAGCTCAAAAAGACGATTATCACATTAAACGGATTGGGAGATTACCTGGGACAATGATGTGGGCTCTGGAAAGTTTAAGAGAAGAGTTTTCATATCATTTCGGAGGCCTCGACGAAACTGGTCGCATAAATCTTGCTCATCCCAGTTGACATCGCACACGATCTGACGAAACTCTGAAGCATAAACGGAAGCTGGGCGAGAGCCTTGTTGTAAGGAATAGAGTTTCGTGAGTGTCGTTCGTCGCCGATCTGTCTCTCCGAATGTGGCAGGAAAGTTGTCTAGGAGGGGTGATGGGGTCTCGATCAATGGTGCAAACCACGCTTGTGGCAGCGCAGAGAGAAGGCTACCAATGAGGCCGACCCGAGAGAAATCACTAGCATAACGTTGGGGTTGTAAGTGAATGATAAGACGAATTTGATTGATGAAGCCACGAAGATGCGCCCTCGAGTCGTTGAATTTGTCAGGTAGGCTGACGTTAGGTTCGAGGACATATGAATGGGAAGAGGAAGGGGTTGGGTTAGATGCTGAAGGAAGGTGAGGCTGAACGGGTGAAGGATTGTTGACTGTGCTATTTTGAGCTCTCGCAATGACTGACGAAGGCTTTCATTTTCTAATCAAAGTTGCTCCAAGGCTACCATTACTTGGTTTATGGCCAAGTCGTACATGGTAACAAGAATGGAAGGTGAACAAACTGTCACGGACGTAGGCGAGGGCAAGGACAAGTAGGCGAGCTCAATATTAAGAAAGAGAGAAAGATAGTTATATAGATAGAAAGGAGCATAGACAAGAGAACAAGAGAGAGAGAGAGAGGGTACACAAAAGAGCGAGAACTAAATTATGCTTCTGTAACTGGTGTTGCTCACCTTGATTGTAATCAAGGTGCACCGAAGTATTTATACATGAATTTGGTGGTATGCATGTAAGCTAGGAAAGATCTAGAGAATGCATGGAAACTTCTAGAGAGTGCATGTCTATGCATTCTCTAGAAGTTTCTTGAAAGTTCTGGTGATTAACTTACAATGTAATAAGTTGAAACTTATTGGGTTCAACCCCTTACATTCCATCGTGTCTATGATAATGACTACCACCAAGATATGTATTCTCTTGGACCGCAAGAATTTGTTTATATGTTGAGTATGGGTGTTGTTGGCAAAGGCTGAGAGTGTTTTCATGGATTATAATTAGCCTTATCTGGCAAAAGGCCATCATTTATATTTGGTCCTTTTTTATGATAGATACTTGTGGAGTGGAAACTATTATGTACAATTTGTAGATTGCTTTTGGCATTGTTAATTTTAATACCAATGGAGCATATTTTTTATGGAAAAAAAGAAAAAAAGAAAAAAGTAATGTCTACTACAGTGTGATGGGGCATCCACATAACACACATCTGTGTGAACTAGTTTTAGGGTATGCTCTCTTCTCATAGAAGGCCTAGAGTGAAAGGTTGTTCTATTCTACTTTCCATCCAAGCAGTCCACACACTTTTCAAGGTGTATTCCTTTCACTTATGGTAGGAAATCCTTTTCAGCAAGGATATGCATTCCCCTTTCGCTCATGTGGCTGAGCCTTCTATGCCATAACTCACCATTTGAGTCACCCACCACATTTGCTTCATCTCAGCACAATTTTGCATGCATTACATACAATGTGTTCTATTTTTGGGCTCGAGCCACAATCAAGCTCCCTTTACAGAACTTCCATGTACCATTACAAAAACCACCGTTGTAGCCTTCATCGTCTAGTTGTCCAACCGATATCAGATTCAATCTGACATCCGGAACATGGTGTACATCCTTCAACATTAATCGATAGCCAGTAGATATTAGCATTCAATTTCATTTCCCATCCTTACATAGCCATAGTCACCGGTTGTGTAAGATGAGAAACATTCTCTCTTGGAAGTTAGGTGGAATGATGCACCAGAGTCCACTACCCAAGAGAACTAAGCATTTGCAAGGTTCACACTACCTTGTTCACAAATAAATAACATCTCTTCTTCACTAGTTGCTGTGAAGACTGAGAGAGAAAAAGAGATAGAGAGATAATTGAAAGAGAATTATTATATTGAAGCGTAAAATGGATTACAAAGAGTAGGCTACAAAATGACGTTGAACCAATTTAGGTTTGGGATGGGTGATAGATCCCTATTTATAAGTAATAGAGAACACTCTAGAATATTCTAGGTTATCCTAGAATGTAGAGTAATCTAGAAGATCTCTAGAGTATTCTAGAAGTTTCTAGTGGTATAGAACACTCTAAAATATTCTAGGTCATTCTAGAATGTAGAGTAATATAGAATATTCCTATGATATTAGATTTCATATTCTAGAGACTATACATATAAGAATATTAATACAATGGTTAAGGATTTGACATGTGTACAACAAGGTCGTGGGTTCAAATCCTTTCGAGTCATAATGTGAGTGTCATGATCCTTTCGATGCATGATGTGAGTGTTATCATGACAGTTGCAATAGCTGAGGAATTTTTATCATCAGAAATTTTGCTGGGTTTGACCTCATCAGCCATGCCACTGTCCTTCCTAAGGTGTTGACAATTCTTTTGGAAGTGACCAGGCTTCCCACAATAGAAGCATGTAGGTCTTCATCTAGATTTCGACCTTGCATAAGACTTATCTCTATTTTCAGGACTTCTGTGTTTGTTTCTTCCTCTCCTAAGTTCTTGGGTCACATTAGCTTTTGATTGACACAAGACACTTCTATCCTTTCTTCTTGTCTCTTCATTTAGAATACTTGTCTTTACTACTTGTAGAGATAGGTTGTCTTCTTTTCATGAGGTACTGAGTGTCACTATTACGTTTTCCCAATTGTCCGGTAGAGTACATAGTACTAGTGTGTCTTGCATAGGATCATCTAATGGGAACTTCGTTGATGCTAACTGGTTTACTAGACCCTTGAAAGTACTGATGTGCTCTACGATACTCTCCCCATTTGCGTACTTTAGTCTCACTATTTTTCTCATTACAGAAGTTTTATTTAAGGCATTTTTCTTTTTGTAGAGGGCTGAGAGTTTTTGCCATAACTAATAGGCATTTGTATCACTTGCTACATGTTGTAGAACGCTAATGTCTACACATTGTCTTATGGTTGCAACTGCCTTTCTATGTAGAGTTTTTCACTCAGATTCTATTACCCCTCTAGGTATGTCTTCCTTTTCTATAGGCTCATACAGATCTTTGCCTATAAGAAGATCTTCCATTTTGATCTTCTAGTCAGAGTAGTTTTGTGCGTTTAGGACAATCATCCCCGGAAAGCCACTCACACCCCCTTCCATCTAGAACCTATGCTCTGATACCAGTTTGAAAGATTTTACACTCAGACATAAACCACAGATATACTAAGGCACAAACAAAATGAAGCAAGGAGCACACGATTTACATGGAAAACCCTAATTTTAGGGAAAAAACATGGCGAATAGAAATTTCACTATGAGACAAGAAGAAATACAAGCATAGAATGATAGAACCTTATTTGGTATGGATGTACTCTCAGGTTGTTATCTAAAACCACAGTTTTAGCCGACTGCACGAAACCCTAACTCGTAGGTATCTATCACTTTTGAAGCTGCAAAAGCTTCTCTGTTCTGTCTCTCTTTCTTCTCTTTTACACTCTGGTTTCTTTTCTTCCTCTCACACTCAATTGCAAGGTTAGGTCACTCACTCACAACCACCACTGTGTTAGCTCACTATTGTTCTCTATGTCTCTCTTCCCTTGCAACACGGTTTCGACTCTCTCACATGCTCACGCTCTCAATAATAATACCCTTTCTCACTAGAGTTTACTACCCTTCACACACTTTTCTCACTATTTTTACTCCTAATGATTTATCCCAACCCAACTAGGCCTATTTATTTACCAACCCAACTTTCCTATATATTATACATATACATAGAATGAACCATACATATCATACATGCATTTGTTTTCGAGAATGATTCAATTAAACGTGTATGGTAAATCATCTCAAGATCAAAGTTGGATTAGATTGACTATGGTCTATATTATATATTGATTCACTCTCAATCCCAATAAGTGGACTCTAATCCATTGTGAACCACGAACATAAGTATGGTTGCAATATTTGCATTGTATCACATGCATACTTTTGGGATACTTCTTAAGAATCAAGACATCTCTATCTCTCTTTTGCAATATATATTCATCCAAATTCCTCTTCAGCTGTTCGGAACGGTTCGGCTTTTCGGCCAGCCAAATCTCGATTCGCCTTTTTGGCCGACTTCCTCGTAAGGAGGGACAATCCTACATAACAAGTAGTATATACAGTTTTCCATGGCGAGCCCCCTAAGGACAATGATGATGATGATTGTGAGTGTGGTGTCAAGGAAGTGGTAGGTGGTGCTGATGTACTACACACAACAACATTTCGAGGTGAATGAGTTTGGGATGGTGGCGGTAGTGAACAACACATGACAGGGCGTGGGGCTGGAGGTGGTGTATGACTACACCATCACCGTCGGAGGCAGGTGGCCCACCAACACCTTCTTGGTGGTCAAGACGGTGATCCACATTACCTATCATGATATGACAAGATTCAAAACCATGACCTTATGTTACATGGGTTGAGCCCTTGCCATTAGACTATATATTGTAATATGAAGGATATTATTTTAGTATAGAAAATTGATGTATATTTCTAGATTTCTCTAGAACATTCTGTTGGGAGACAGGTCCCTCCGATGGAAAGGGAGAAGGACAGTGCTGATGAACAAGCTCGGCCGAAACCGTATGAGGAGTACCCGGCTACTGAGAGCCGGATGGTGCAGACCCGGTATGAACCGGATGAGGAGGACCCGGCTACGGAGAGCCGGATGGTGCAGACCCGGTATGAACCAGATGAGGAGTACCCGGCTAAGGAGAGCCGGATGGTGCAGACCCGGTATGAACCGGATGAGGAGACATACTGGTAAATATGTTTCTGAGAGCCCATCGAGGCTATATTTGTAAATAGCCGAAAAGTCATATTAGTATAAATATGACTTAGGGCAAACTTTTTTGTAGTTGTTGTTATTGTTGTTTGAAAAAGAATAGAGAGAGCGCGTAACTGTGTACAGAGAGAGAGAGAGAGAGAAAGAGGTCGTTGCCTCTGTTGTAACCTCCGCCTGTGGCGAAGATCTGTGAGCACGAGGTCGTTGCCTCAGTGAACTTACTGTTGTACATTCTTACATAGTGACAGTTTGCAGCCTGTGGGCTGCCGTGGTTTTTCCCCTAGTTTGGGGTTTTCCACGTAAACCTCTTGTGTATATTCTTCTTCTTTGTGTCGCGTTTTATTTCCCGTTTTCGGTGTATCATTCTAAGCTCGGTTGTGGCCGAGCGTTGTGCAAAAGGAGCCTTGAGTTCCCGACACATTCTAGAAACTTTAGGAATACTCCTGAAAACACTATAAAAGGAGACACAAGGCATTATTTCGGACCAAATCGGTTCAACGCCAGTCTTAAGCCTCATAGCTATTCTTGTACTTACTCTTCATATACTAATATATCTTTTGTTATCATCATTCTCTCTCTCTCTCTTGATCTCTCCTCTCTTTCTCTCTCTCTCTCTCTCTCTTTCTCCTTCTCTTGTGAGTTCTACACCCTTTTCTCTATCTTAGTACTAATTCACATCTTTTAGTACTAATTCCCTCTCTGTCTTAGTACTGTTCCTAACAGTTTGAGCCGATTTTCCCTCATCCTCTTACCCCTCCTTCCTTTCATACTAATCCCCTTATCCTTCCTAGTTAAATGGCAATTGTTAGCGCTTAGGAATACCAATCTATTTTCTCGGTGCTTTAGTGCTTAAAAGAGAAGTTTGTAGCACTAGAACAAGAAAATCATCGTCTGTTGGGGGATCTTCAACATATAGCTTTAGAAAAACAACAACAACATGGGGAGCTAACATTACGTGTACAACAACTTGAAGCGATTATCATATCACTACAACAACAAGGATCAAGCGTGCAAGGGACTCACAAAGAACCCAAGATCGGACTTCCTATGAAATTTGATGGGACCCAATCACAATTCAGAGGTTTTCTTAATCAGGTACACTTAGTGATTCAAATGCATCCTTCTCGATATCCCACTGATGCATCACGAGTGGGACTCGTAGGCATGCTACTTAGTGGCATGGCTTTGGCATGGTTCACCCCCCTGTTAGAAAAAAACTCTCCCTTGTTAAATAATTTCGAAGAGCTTATTAGCAAGTTTAAAGCCTGTTTTGGAGATATCGACAGTGTTAGGATGACAATCAACAAAATCTGAAGATTGCGGCAGGGTGAGCGGTTAGCCTCGACTTATGTTGCGGATTTCCGTCTTCTTGCCACCGATATTCCCTAGGATGACCAGGCATTAATGGAGCAATTTTGTTTTTGCGTACGTAATGATGTCAAGGATTTACTCTTAACTTTCCCCGAAGAGCCGAAGTCCTTGATAGAAGCAATCAGTCACGCAGTGCGATGCGATAACCGCCTTTTCGAACGACATTCGGAACGTCAATTCCAGATGCCAAAGACAAGATCAGAGCCCACCTACGCCTCCATAGTAGCAAAACTTTTTCCAAGGGAGTCATATAACATGTCTCCAGCAAATACTCCAACTCCGATAGAAATCGACACCATACGTCGTCGCAAACCATTATCGGAAGAGGAAAAGCAGCGACTCCAAGCCAATCGACTATGTCTCTATTGCGGTGAACTGTTCCCATAGGCCAAGAAGACAGGTAAACCAAATAGTCGCTAGTTCTAATTGTACTAAACCCGAGTCTATTTCAGTAGGAATATCTGATAGTCTTAATAGTACTAATTACCCAAACCTTTCAAACAAATTGGAAATCTTAATCAACTAGAAGAAGAGTTAAACAATTAAGTCTAGCCAAAATAGGAGCCATTTGGTTGGACAACCCTAGATCTGTGCAGCCCATTAGTGGTTCCATTTCTTATAAGCAAGTTAGCAATGTGTTCTTAGCTCAAGTAATGGTTAGTACTAAAAGTATTCCTCCAGTACATGTCTTAACACTATTAGAATCCGGAGCCAACTCTTGCATTATGGATAGGAATTTTGCCCAAAATGTGTATTAGTTATTGATGGTCGTCCCATTCCTTCCGTAAATATCGTAGAAGAGTTAGAGCTGATTCAGGTTGTCCTAGATAACTTGGTGTGTGTAGTATCATTTAATATAATTAGTATTCCTCCAGTACATGTCTTAACACTATTAGAATCCGGAGCCAACTCTTGCATTATGGATAGGAATTTTGCCCAAAATGTGTAGTAGTTATTGATGGTCGTCCCATTCCTTCCGTAAATATCGTAGAAGAGTTAGAGCTGATTCAGGTTGTCCTAGATAACTTGGTGTGTGTAGTATCATTTAATATAATTAGTGGTCCAAACCATCCAATTCTCTTGGGGTTACCATGGTTCGAACTATAGAACCCAGACATAGATTAGAGAACAAGAGAAATCTGAGGATCTACTCATAGGATTGCAACCATTTCGCTACGTCAATTGCGTGAGGAAGGACGCAAGGAAGCAATGTTTGTCTTCGCAATATTAGTAAAACCTTCTGACACCACTAAAGAGGAATCCACAGTTCAACTTCTAGAGAAGTATCGTCATTATGTCGATGTGTTCGATAAGGCACAAGCCAATACGCTTCCTCACCACCAACTGTATGATTGCCCCATTGATTTACCACTGGGAAAAGAGCCAGCATGGGGCCTGATCTACAACTTGTCACCAACAGAGCTAGAAGTCCTTCGAGCCTATATAGCGGAGAATTTGGGAAACAGTTTTATTCGACATTCGAAATCTCCAGCTGGTGCACCAATTTTCTTTGTCAAGAAAAAGGATGGATCACTTCATCTTGTTGTAGATTATCGTGGCTTGAATAAGGTCACCATCAGGAATAGGTATGCACTCCCCCTTATCTCAAGTCTTTTAGGACGAATCAATGGTGCAAGTTTCTTCACAAAGATCGATTGCAAGCAACGCGGGTTTTCGATATGCCATTGGATTCCCACATTATCGATACCATACATGCGAACTTGAAGACAGATGCTTTCGCTTAAGCCATTCTAGCACAAATTGACCCCTCTCGGGCATCTTGTTCACAGTCGCAACTAAAATGGTAGATTTAGTACAATGATCATTTTGGTGGCCTCATATGCAACGATTTGTCAAAGATTATGTTCGAACATGTGATACATGTTGTAGAGCAAAGATGCCAAGACACCATCCATATGGTTTATTGGAACCATTACCAATTCCAGGCAAGCCTGTGGCAATCCATTTGTCTAGATTTCATCACAGTTTCTTTAGAACAGATTAATGGTGCAAGGTTCTTCACAAAGATCGACTTACGAGGATCATATAACCTCGTATGGATCCAACCAGGAGATGAATGGAAGACCGCGTTTTGCACGAGATATGGGCACTTCAAGTCTACAGTCATTCGGTCTCACTAATGCACCAACAGTCTTCTAGCACATGACAAATGATATTTTCCGAGATCTCTTGGATGTTTGTTTGATTGTCTATTTGGATGATCTACTGGTTTATTTGAAGACCCAAGAAGAGCATGATTCCTATGTACTATTATTACTAAAACGACTTTGAGAACATGATCTTTATGCAAAACTAGAAAAATGTAGTTCCGAGTGCAACCAGGTGCAATTTCTGGGCTTACCAAGAAGAGGCAGTCGTTTGTTTGTTCTAAAGAAGCGGACATGGCTTTTGAGAGTCTTAAGAAGTCATTCATCTCAGCTCCTATTCTAGCTCATGTTGATCCGGCAAAACCTTTCATCATTGAGGCAGACGCATTGGATTTCGCCTTGGGGAGCATTCTGTCACAACAAGGCGATGATGAAAAACTACATCCTTTGGCTTTGCACTCAAGCAAGTTTCACGCTGCCAAATTCAACTATGAAATTCATGATAAAGAGCTACTAGCAATAGTGGACTCTTTTACACAATGGAGGCATTTTCTAGAGGGATCTTCTCATCAAGTCACTGTATTCAGTCAGCACAAAAAATTTGCCTACTTCGAGAATGCTCATGTATTAAATCGACGTCAAGCTCGGTGGGCCCAATTCCTCACTTGTTTCGACTTCAAAATTATATATCATCTGGGAAAGCAGCAAGGGAAGGCAAATCTGTTATCACGGGGCTCGTATCTAGCACCACGTCCCGGTGAGCCAACATTTGATAACCAAAAGCAAGTAATCCTGGGACCGGCATGATTGCAAGCAACACGAGTTTTCGATATGCCATTGGATTCCCACATTATCGATACCATACGTTGTTGTAGTGTATTTCGTACACTACGTGAAAAACATATATAATACCCGATTTAATAAATATGAAGAAAACGAAGAAAATATGAGAATACATGTTACATGCATAGGGCAAGATTAGAACCTTGTACCTCCATGTAAACAAACCCCAAACCTCACCATTTGGATTTAATAGATATAAGAGTTATATTTATGCCTATTTTTATAAAAAGTAACCCATGCACATTTAGAGTGTGTAAAAACTTTATTTAGAAGGAAAACGCAAAGAAAGAAAAAGTTACTCATGCATGTCTAGAGTGCATGAGCTATATATTTAGAAATTAAAAGCATGGTAGAAAAAGCTATTCAGGGACATCTAGTGTGCATGAACACGTTAGAAAAGCATTATGCTATGTTTAGCCTCTTGCATCACTATATAACGAAGAGAGAAAGATGTATATGGTTGTTGATTTTTTATAATGGTTAATTAATATATTATATTCGTGGGATTCACGATTTTGCCATCTATTTATCTCTTGCAATCTAAATTCATATTCTTTCCTAAACATTAATTAATACACTATACTCGTGGTATTCACGAGTTTCATATCTTTCTTTCTTATAATCTATTCATATTCATAACTAAACTTGTCTAAAATTCTTCCTCCTCCTAGTCCAAAACCCCAATTGTTCCCACCCGACTCATGCAACGATCCGGTGCTGAAAGGCACAATACAATTGGTGAACTCAACGTGAAGACGGGTTGCAAGGAGATGGAGAATCAACAAGAGGTGATGAACATGATGATGATGATGTTCAAGCAGATGCTACAAGAACAATGAGCGATATCGGTGATCACGATGGCAGTAAAGCGTCTTGTACAACGAAATAGACAATTCAACAAAAAGGATGCGTCACGCTATCTACGTGACTACAAGGCGGAGATGATGCGATGTGGGATACCAGAAGGATTGCAAGTGATATCCTTCAATCGGGTAGCCACAAATGAGTTACAAGAGAGAATCTACAAGATACAACAACAAAATCCAACATGGGGGTCCTTTAAAGAAGCTTTACAAGAGGCATATGATTATGAGGACCGTAGAGACGAGATCAACGCGAGTTTGACTAGTGGGTGGCATCAACGAAGACCCACCAAAGGGCAACACAAACATTCCTAGAGTTTGAGCATTGTTTTGCTCAACTCTCGGTGCGGGAACAACGATTGGTGGTGATGGATAAAGGCCTAATGTTCATAAGATCGATCGATTGGAAAGAAAGGATGGACATCCGGATCGAACTCGAAGATGATGACGGTGCAAATGGCCTTACCAAGGATTGGGCTGAAGTTGAAAGAGTATGCCGAAGATATGATAAGAGGAAGACGAGAATATCGTCGAGAACAAATGGCTTATTCGGGAGGATCGATTAAGGATGAACGATGTGGCTGATATGAAGGCCGAAGTACGATTCAACGGTACCACAATGTTGTCCATAGGCCAGAAATATAAATACATAATATGTAAACTCACCGGTAGGTAGAAAAGTAGGTGAGGAAATAGGTAGAACTAGAATAGTCGAGTTTTTTAGCCCTCACAATCAGCCAATGGCTTGGCTCTGTCTAAAGAAGAAAACTATATAAACCAAGATCTGCATACCTCGAGGGGGGGATATACCTAGATTATTTAGCAGGATTAATATCGTAGCCCTGAGCTTTGCATAAACTGTGTCCGGCCGAGAGCCGTGTACTGTAATCACTGTGAGCTTTCTCATTTAATATAAATCTCGTTCTTAGTGTTCCTTCATTTGTGTATTCTCCCCATACTCGTAAACCGATCTACATCAATGTCTAATGGGTTGTAGCCCGTGTATGCTCCTCGTTCCCATAACATCTTCTCGGTGTAGAAGAGACCTCCACATAACATGACCCCTTGATACTGATAGCATGTGGGCTCATCGAAGGTGTTTGCCCCGGAAACAGTTAACACAATTTGGCACGTCCGGTTACAGCTGTAAGGTCACAACGAACTACGTAGGAGGCAAACCTTAGCCGCCATTACGGCGCCGAATCGCATCACGCGGTCTTGGCCACCTGCCCAACGCCCAGAGCCAGTCGATGGAACTTCTGACTCGGCAGTCAATGACCAATCTTTCCAAGAACTATCGGAGGCTCACTGATTGCAATCCTCGCCACCCGATACCCAGTCGCGAGTGAATTCCGCACCGATCTCCCTGCCAAGCCATCGAGAGGTCACCCAACCTGACCCTAACCCTTTTCCGGCTTTACCTGAAGATCCGGATCTCGATAGCATGTCTTACCCTTATCCACGATATATAGACGGCCCTGACGCGGAATCATACACCTGTGCTTTGATGTCCACATGGCAGGCCAACCACTCGACGCAGCGATTATCGATTGCCAAAATCGAGTCCTCCAAAATCGCGGAATTTTCTCTATTCCTCGATGGTTTAGCTGCTCGATGGTATTCCCACCTCGACATGGGGAAGGTCACAACGTTCCAAGAAGTTCGAACAAAGTTTCTAGAACTATTTCACCACGAAGTTCCGAAGCGCAAATTGCTTCGGTAGTTCTTTTCCATGAGCCAAGAACCTCACGAGACGATCGCCCAGTTCACGATCGGTTTCAGGATCTCTATCGACAACTGGCCGACGATGTCTCCGCGCATCACATTCCGGATACCTTCCTTTCCAGCCTACGGGAGCCTTTATGGATGACTTCGCACTTAGAAATTTCTCTTACTAGACAATTGAGCAAGTCATCACACGCGTCCTTGCCATCGATCGGACACAGCATAGCACGACTTTCTCCATGGGCTCTTTGCAAAGCACCCTTCCTCAGGACGACAATCGGTTCCGACAAGCCCTCCAATGCACAACTTGCTCAGGCTCGGGCCATCAGGCTCTCGAGTGCCCTCGCCGGCCACATTGTCTAATCTGTGTAAACGTAAGTGTTTGTGGAAGCGTAAAACAGAGAACAACACAGAGAGAGAGAGAGAGAGAGAGAGAGAGCGAGAGAGACAGAGAGAGCAGAACGCTATTTCAAAATTATATCAAGACTCTGTACCTACACACTGTGCTAAGTAGCACTATTTATACAAGTCCTCTTGGGACTGACAGAAGTACCATGTACTTCAATGCTCACACGAGCATCTGACACTTACTACGAGACTATAGATACCTAGTAGTCTATGCTATTCTAGGCTTCCGATTGGACTGCCGGTTACGGATTGCACCCGGCCTCCATTGCTTGCCGGTTCGGTTGCTCACCGTCATACCGATCCGTTTCGCCCGATCCGTCTCGCTTACCGGCTCCGGCTTATTCAACCGATCTGGCTCCGATTGAGCTTGCCGCTCAACACTCCCCCTCAAGCTCAATCTGAGGTGGGGTCGTAGTGTCGACCTCTGTGGCAGTCAGTTCTTTCAACCGACTTCTCCTGGCATCACTCCGCCTTGCTCGCGCTCCTCGTCCGGTCCGGTCCCGTTTGCCGCGACCCCTTTGGTTCTGCGCGGCTCGACCCTCTCGGTCGGCATGTCTGCTCAATAGGCCCATCTCAGCAGTCACGTTGCTGTGACTCCGTTGGTTTTCCCACGATGGCATCGACTTCCGCTGTGTCTGTGTCCCCTTGGCCTTCAGTCTATTCGACTCATCCGGGTCCATCTATTGATCCGAGTCAGCTGTCTCCGACTCGTTCCAGCTCTTGTCCGAATCGGTACACTCCGATTCGACTTCCGGCTTCAGGCCTCTCACCACATTGGACCACTTCCGAGTCTTGGCCTTCTCCATGCTTCCCTCGGCTTCTTCAGCCGGTGAACCGAAATCGAATTCTCCATTCGACTCCGCATCATGGTCAGTACCATCGTGATGACCTCCGCACAGCATGCACTTCTCTTCCTGAGTGCACAACTCTTCTTCACAGCCGCTTGCTCCGACCTGTTCGGATGTGTCGACTTCCTTCGTCGACTCGGCTTCCTTCATCTTCTTGTCTCCTCTTCTTCCGGCTCTCCTCTTACCGACGGGTTCAACAGTTTTTTTGCCTTTGCCCGTTTCGATAGGGACTTCGCCCTTGCTTCTCCCCCTCAAGTGCGGCACGTCGAGATGCTGAATACCAAGCATGTCGGTAAAGTGTTGCAACTTGTCCGATCCGAGCGGCTTGGTGAAGATGTCGGCAACTTGCCGATCCGTATGAACATACCGTAGGTCAACTTCACCGCTCAAGACCCGTTCACGCACGAAGTGGTAGTGCACCTCGATGTGCTTTGTGCGAGCATGGAACACAGGGTTCCTGGCGAGCTGCAGGCTGCTCATGTTATCGCAGTAAATCGGGATCGGGGTCGGCACCTCGATCTGCAAGTCTCGCAGCAGTCGCCGAAGCCAGATGGCTTCACAAGTGGCAACGGTAGCGGCCCGGTACTCAGCCTCAGTGCTTGACAAAGCCATTGTGGGCTGCTTCTTGCTGCTCCACGCAACGACCGCGCTACCTATGGAGAACATGTATCCAGAAGTGGAGCGGCGATCCGGCGCATCGCCGGCCCAGTCAGCATCAGTGTAACCGACAAGCTCTTCGGGTATACCTCGCCGGTATAGCAGTCCCCGATCCTTAGTGCCGCTGACATACCGTAATATTCTTTGCGCGCATTGAAGGTGCTCCACAGTGGGCTTCTGCATGAACTGACTTACCATGCCGACCGGATAGCTGATGTCGGGTCGGGTGATGGTTAAGTAGATCAGGCTTCCGACAACCTGTCGGAACCGTTTCTCATTGTAGGCCGGTCCGGAGTTGGGACGGAGCTTCTGGTTCCGGTCCAGGGGTGTGGAGACAGGTCGGCAATCCGTCATGCCGAACTTATACAACATATTCAACACGTAATGTCGTTGTGAGAGCAATATGCCGTCGGGGGTCCGGATCACTTCGATCCCAAGAAAATAATGAAGGTCCCCAGGTCCTTCATTTCGAATGCGTCCGACAACTGGGACTTGACGCGGTTGATTTCGGGAAGACCCGGTCCGGTGATGACTAAATCATCCACATACAAGAGTATACATACCGGACTGTCAGAGCCTTGCCGGATGAACAACGAAGAGTCTGACTTAGAGACAGCAAACCCGAGCTTACGCAACCGGTGCGTGATCTTTGCGTTCCAGGCTCGGGGGGCTTGCTTCAAGCCGTAAAGCGACTTCTTCAGTCGGCATACCGCCGACTCGTTCATCTCCGATTGAAATCCGGGGGGCTGAGTCATAAAGACTTCTTCTTCAAGCTCTCCTTGAAGGAAGGCATTCTTCACATCCATCTGGTGAAGATGCCACCCCCTTGCCACAGCAACCGCCAGTACCACACGAACCGTCGTCATCTTCGCCACAGGAGCGAAGGTCTCGTCGTAGTCGATTCCGTGGGTCTGCGCATATCCCTTCGCCACTAACCGGGCTTTGTACCGGTTAACAGAACCTTCGGCGTTGTACTTGACCTTGTACACTCACTTGCATCCGATCGGTTTACAATGACGGGGAGGATCAACTAGGTCCCAAGTTTCGTTGGCATCGAGTGCCCACATTTCTTCGTCCATAGCGGCACGCCAATTTGCGTCCCTTGCCGCTTCTGCGTAGCTCTCCGGCTCACGCACTTCTGTCACCTTAGTCATGTACGCATAATAATGCGCCATATATTCATTGTACCCATACCGCACGACGGGATCCTTCTGACAGGTTGATCGGCGCAACGCACCGTCACCTGATTTGAGGCCCTTCTTGGCCAGTTCGGTCTTTGTTACCGAAGATTTGCCTTTCTCCTTTCCGGAGTCGGATACGCACCGATCCGACTCATCGTTGCCGGTTTCGAATTCCGGCATCTTCCTCTTCCCCTTCTCTTTGCGCGTGAACCGTTTCCTCGGTTCCTTGCGCGGGGGGAGCACGGCAGAGTCTCCACCACTTGCCGTCTCTTCATCCGACTCAGTCGCTCGTTCGGTCCACTCAACCGAAACGATTCCGGACTCTCATCTTGAGTCCCGGCTTCATCATCCTCTTCTAAGGCTAATTCAGGCTCACTGGCCTGATCTTCCGGCATTGGGTCGGGATCGGAAGTCGGAGTCGGTACGGAGTACCAGGATGCCGATTCGTCGAACTCGACATCCCGGCTAACTCGGACTTCCTTCGTCCGGGGGTTATAGCACTTATACCCCTTTTGCTCTTGAGCATAGCCGACTAGGATGCATTTTTCCGATTTTGCATCCAGCTTCCTCCACTTCTAATCCGGCACATGCACATACGCTATGCTGCCGAATATCCGAAGGTGTCTTTGTTGGGATTACGGTCCCTCCGGATGGGATGGTCAGATGTCCGGGAATCGGGAATGAAGACCCGGTTTCGGAGCCGGATGATGAAGACCCCGGCTACGGAGCCGGATGACAAATGTACCCGGAGAGAGATTCGGATGTGGGGACATATTTGTGAATATGTTTGCCAAGGGCCCTCGAGGCTATATTTGTAAATAGCCCGAAAGTCATATGTTGTATAAATATGACTTAGGGCAAACAGTTTTGTAGTTGTTGCTCATTTTTTCTGTTTTCCACTTAGAGGGAGCGAAGTGAGAGCAGCCGAGAGAGAGAGAGAGAGAGAAAGGAAGAGGTCGACGCCTTTGTGTAATACCGCCGCCTGTGGCGAGGACAGCGAGCTCAAGGTCGTCGCCTTGTAGCTCGCCATTGTACATTCTCTGTGTTTTTTGATTTACTTCTGCATTGATTCGTGTTTCCTCGGTTGTGGCCGAGAGGTAAAGTTTTTGGTCGATTTCCCAACAGTCTTAAGTTCGGCTTGCGCCCGAAATACAGCTCATGAGCTGACACCTTGTCACCAATGCGGTTTTGTATGTAGACGGCCGTCTTGACCGCCTCTGCCCAGTAGAACCGGGGCATGCTCTTGTCCTCCGACATTGTCCTTGCCGCTTTGACGAGTGTCCGGTTCTTCCTTTCAGCCACACCGTTTTGCTCCGGTATGTATCTGCAGCTGAACTCTCGCCGAATTCCCTTCTGCTGCAGATAACTAGTGAATTGGCTAGAAAAATATTCCTTTCCGCCATCCGACCGAAGGCATTTGATCTTCCTCTCCGATTCCCGTTCCACCATCTTCTGGAGGCTCCGGAAACAGTCGAAGACTTCGCTCTTCCGCTCAATGAGGTAGATCCAAGTATGTCGAGTATAGTCGTCGATGAAGGAGACAAAGTACCGGCTCCCGCCAAGGCTTACACTTTGTGCCGGTCCCCACACATCTGAATGGATGAGATCGAGCTTGTTACGACTCCGGTTCCGTTCGGTGGGGAATGGAAGCCGGTGTTGCTTCCCAAGTTGGCAGGCTTCACAAATTTCGGCTCTTCGGCCGCTGAACTTTGGCAAACCGAAAACGACTTGTTTCGTTTGCAGGTCTTGAAGCCTCCGGTAGTTGACGTGGCCTATCCACTTGTGCCATAGGTCGATGTCCGACTCGACCTTCTGTCGTTTCGCGAACAGAGCGGTGCCAATGTCATTGGTGTTGAGGATAAACATCCTCCCGTCTCTGCGCCCTTGCGCAATGACTTCGCCCTCATCCTCAATGAAGCACTCGAGGTGCGTAAACAGCACCTGCATCCCCTGGTCGACAATCTGACCGACGGACACCAGGTTCTTCGTGATCGTCGGAACGTGTAATACGTTCATTAGCTTCCCTTTCTGTCCGACGTGGCTTAGAGGGACTTCTCTGACGTGCACGATTGGGTGTGGAGTGTCGTCTCCGGTTTCGACTACTCTTGGTTGATCCGGTTTCTCTAGAAAGGAGAACCACTCTTTGTGGCTCGTGATGTGGTTCGACGCGCCGGAATCAACATACCACACTTCCTCCGTTTTGGAAGTGGTCTTCTTCATTGAGTTTGCCTTGTGATTCATCACCAAGGTTGGCCCCTTACCGGCCTTTCCAGTTCCGGATCCTCCTGATCTGTTTGCGTAGTGCGAGTTTTGCCGGCCATCCTTACCGGTCTTGCCGGATCCGGATTTGTCCGAATCGGCACGCTTTCTCCAGCACTCGCTTTCC
The DNA here is from genome assembly GCF_043228905.1 of Azolla caroliniana. Classification (NCBI taxonomy): domain Eukaryota; kingdom Viridiplantae; phylum Streptophyta; class Polypodiopsida; order Salviniales; family Salviniaceae; genus Azolla; species Azolla caroliniana. Next base: position 9,098,357 of record NW_028230448.1, read on the forward strand.
TTGTGGCCTTTTCTGCCACAGTACCAGCATTCCGTAGCGGATTTGTCTTGCCGGCCTCCGGCACCACCTTGACTACCCCTGCTAGTGGAAGTCCCGGAATTGCTGTCGGCACACTCATAGTGCCTCCGTTCCTGCTCTTGTCGGCCGCCTCCATTGCGTGCCGACCCACCTCTTCCACCACGCTCACAGTGCCGATCCGTTCCCGTGTACAGCATTCGGTTGTCCGGGGATGCACTGGTAGATGCACCGGCGTGGTTCTCCTCTACAAGGAGCATCGACTGTAAGTCGAAGAATGAGGGGGTATTCTCCCTTGTACACACCGCAGTTCGGAACGCTCCGAACTTGGACGCCAGGCCTCCGAGACATACCTGCACCATCTCGGCTTCCTCTAAGGTAACATTGATAGAGGCGAGTGAGTCGCAAATCTCCTTTATCCGGCCCGTGTAGTCTGCCACGGACATGTTCTTCTGTCGAACATTGCTCAACTCCTGTCTGAGTTGCAGCTTCCGGGCAGTGGTGCTTGCGGCGAAAACCTTTTTCAGGTTCCCCCAAGCATCCTTCGGTGTCTTCACGTCACGGATGTGGCTGAGCAGCTGATCGCCGACACTAGATGCGAAGCAGTACATCACCCTGCTTGCTGCCTGTTCCCATCCCGGGAAGTCCTTGTGTGCCGAGTCTGGCACCGCATCATTCGCTCCTTCGACATAACTCCAATACCCGTGTCCAAGCACATACTGGTGCATCTTGTAAGACCAGGATGCGTAGTTGCTCCTGTCGAGCTTTTCCACCGGGAGCGACGTAGCCATGCCTCTATCCATGTCTTCTACTGTGTCTGTTTTCGACCTGTTAGGGTTTTCTTCTCAAGAGTAAATGTCTGCAGCAGAGGTTCTCAACCCTCGCGCTCTGATACCATGTAAACGTAAGTGTTTGCGGAAGCGTAAAACAGAGAACAACACACAAAGAGAGAGAGAGAGAGAGCGAGAGAGACAGAGAGAGCAGAACGCTCTTTCAAAATTATATCAAGACTCTGTACCTACACACTGTGCTAAGTAGCACTATTTATACAAGTCCTCTTGGGACTGACAGAAGTACCATGTACTTCAATGCTCACACGAGCATCTGACACTTACTACGAGACTATAGATACCTAGTAGTCTATCCTATTCTAGGCTTCCGATTGGACTGCCAGTTACGGATTGCACCTAGCCTCCACTGCTTGCCGGTTCGGTTGCTCACCGTCATACCGATCCGTTTCGCCCGATCCGTCTCGCTTACCGGCTCCAGCTTATTTAGTCGATCCGGCTCCGGTTGAGCTTGCCGCTCAACAATCTGTTAGTCCCGATCTCACACGATTGAATAATGTGAATACAACATGCGCAACCGCACAACGACGGCTCCGATTCACCAGATTGAGCCACACAATACCTACTCACGGCAAGACGAACGTCAATCATACCGACATCGGGATAATGATTGACCACGATCCCCAGATTGTCAGCACCACGACAACGACGACCGCCGCGACGACGACAGCTATCGCCACGACAACCGCAGGACATCGGACGACCGCCGTGACTAATACCGCGATGACGAATATAGAGCAAACGGCAAGTATGACTGGTACGACGATGATCAGGAGGACTGGTACGATCAGCGGTATTCACGAAACGATAGAAGAAACTCTTACAGAGGTTCGTGGAACAATCGACGGCATAACGACACTCGTCGTCGGGACCCTCCAAACGTACCGCACAACCCTCTTCCCCATAACGCACCATGGGCCACCACGCCTACACAAGCGACCGAGAACCGCTCACAACCTTTCCCACACACTAAGCACGGTGACACTAGCAACTCGACATTCGTTACTAGCTTTAAGTGTAACCAACCCAGCCACTACGCTACCCAATGCCCAACCATGGACCGCAGCAAGGCCCCGACCGTGAATATTATTATGGTCGACATTCAACACTTCACTACACGCAACAAAACCCAAGCCATCCAATGGCAAGTACAAGATGGCGTCCGACAAGCAGCCAAGGAATGGATTGACACCGCCAATAAAAGCAACGTGGAGCGAATGCACACAGAGATGCAGGACATGACCATCGGATCACCACAGCCCGTAGGACCATCCACCGCGGTAGAAGATGACCATCTGTGGGAAGCCCTTACCAGTTCTAGGATCTCCCTGCCATTGCATAAGCTTTTGCCGCTCATGCCGCGCTTTCGGGATACTTTGGCTACGCTCACAACTAACGACAAATCGGCCGCAACCCCTGTTAACCTGGTAGAGCCAAGGACGAGCCCACCCATCATGGATTCCCAAAATCTAGCCGTGAAAATCATGATTAAAGGAGGCGACCTTCATGGATGCATAATTGACGGTGGCTCCGGCGTGAACGTCATCAGTGAGGCCACATGTCACACACTCGGTCTGAACCAATGGGAACCTTGCCCCTTTTGGCTTCGGATGGCCGATACGCGATCGGTTCGCCCCATAGGGTTAATCCACCATCTCGACTTCACGTTAGGAGGCCACATGTTCATTATCTCGGCAGTCGTGTTACGCCTCGAAGCTCCAGGCGCCTACCCAATGCTGCTTGGCCGACCCTGGTTGCGCACAACAAATATTAAGCAACATTGGCAGCGAAATATGATCTCTTTCCGTCGGGGGATCACTAAGGTACAGGTAATAATAGAAGAATGCCTAACCATGCCCCACAACACCACACCCTTATATGCGGAAGGGGTACACATGCTCGACGGGTTAGCCGACGAAGAGGAGGAGGACTTCCTGGAAGATCATCCCACTATCATACCCCTCTTCGAAATAAACGCCATCTTGGCCTTCGGCACACCACCGGATGAGGATGTCACGGCAGATTCACTTCCCCAGGACGAGGCCGATTACACAACTATCGCGGAATTACGACAAGCTCGGGACACATTTGAACGAGAACTCGCCATCTCCCAGCGAGTCAAAGCATCAACACTAGAAACTTCCAATGTTCAATCTACACTACATGAAGTTTTATTTAATACAAGGATGCATAGGTAGCTCAATTGGTAGTGTTGCCCAATAGAGACCATGAGGTCTTGGGTTCAATTGGACTACCTTCCTTCGTGGCATGTCTATGACACTTTTCTTTCTATCTCTCTTTCTCTTCTTTTCCTACATGGTGTATCAGAGCCAAACGATCTATAACCTATAGTCTATATTCTTAAATCACAAAACACATGCCCTTATCATAATTTAACTTTCATGCCCATACAAAAATAATCATATTCATAGTGTCTAAGATTGTCAAGTAACGAAAGAATTTTATGTTTGCCATGCGCAAATCCGGATAGCCCTCTGCAATAATGGCACAATCTACGTCATTGTCGTAACTCAACATGCGAAAATTCCCGATGGAGAAATTATCAGACACAAATTATCGAATTTGGAAGGCAAGATTAGAATTACTTTTTAAATATAATAAAGTATGGGACATAATTTCAAGATATTCGACAAAACTTGAAAAAAGCGAAGAATTTGAAGAATATGAAGAAAAAGACTTGTGCGCAAGAATGGAAATTCTAATGCACGTAAGTGATGGCACTGGAGAAACATTGCAAAAAATGGAGACGGCTCAAGATATGTGGAAGCACTTACAAATTATCTACGAACCTGAAAAATGATGCCCAACAAGCGCATAGACTTCAAGCGCTTGTTAATTACAAAATGAATGACGCACAACCGGTTGGTCAATTTCTATTAATATGGCAAAAGAAATTAGATGATGTGTTAACTTCAGGATGAGAAATCCATGATAAATTACAAAAGATTCTCCTTCTTGGTGCTCTTCCTCAGTCGTGGTCCACTTTCAAAACCACTCAAAACTCTATAAATTGTCCAACTCTAATTGATCTTCTTGCAAACATTAGAGAAGAAGAAACAATGTGTTCACAAAGGTCTTCAAATTTAACTCCAAGTGTGGCAATGGTAGCATACAAAAACAAAAGATTCACCCAAAGAGGAGAAAGCTCAAAGCCATGGATAAAGAAAGATCAAAACTCAAAACAAGGAGGAATGTGGTTCAACAATATCTATTGCAAAATATGCAAACGTACTAATCATGCAACAAAAGATTTCCGTGCAAAGTCAAACTTCAAGAATTATCAACCTTGGAGGCGTGTACAAGCCCATCTTGTTGAAGAAGAGATGGATGATGATAAAACTGTAGGAGATGGATATCAAAATGGTGACAAGTATGACGATGTTTTTCAAGCATTCATTGCCGAAACACTTTTCGCTACCACTCCAAATCCAAGTAATGTAAAAGACATATGGAATCTCGATACTGGTGCTACTAACCACTTAACTAATAGAAAAGATTGGTTACGTAATTATAACGAAGTTGAACCTCCTATCATTGTAAGATTTGGAAATAATGGGACTAAACAAGCTATTGGCAAGGGTGATATTACTTTTGAAGTCACAAGAGGAAGACATTTCACAATCAATGAAGTTCTCTATGTCTCGAGCATCACCAAACATTTGCTATCGGTTAGTCAGGCAACGCCAAATGGTACTATCATTGAATTTCATCCAAACCACACAATTATTAAACATAAAGCCTCAAATGGAGAACTTATTAGAACCTGTTGTAAACTAGAAAGAGGCTTATATCCCATAAAATGCATTCCTACATATCTTATTTTAGAAGCACATCATTCTACCCCAATTCAATCCTCTATATCTCTAACTAATCTACATTCTCCCTCTTCTCTTTGGCATTTTCGTCTAGGCCATATGCATTTCAATGCTCAAAAAACATTACAATGTAATAATCTAGTCCATGGTTTGCCAAAAGAACCTTTCAAGCCCATCTCTTTGTGTGAAAGTTGTATCCTTGGGAAAATGCCCCAACAACCCTTCCCAAAGCATAGATCTACAGCCTCTAGCCCTCTTGCATTAGTACATAATGATCTATGTGCATCTTTTCCAACCCCTTCTCTTAGTGGAGCCAAATATTTCATTAGCTTTATAGATGACTTTAGTCGATTTACAATCTTGCATTTTCTCAAGTACAAGAGTCAAGCTTATCAAGCATTCAAAGAGTACAAGGCTCGAATCGAAGTTAAAACATCATCAAAGATTAAAAGTATTCAAACCGATGGTGGTGGTGAGTATATGTCTCATGAATTTCAAAGTTTGTATCAAAATGAAGGCATACATCATAGAATATCAACACCACACACCCCACAACAAAATGGTTTAATCTGAAAGGAAGAATAGATGACACTGGGTCATTTGGAACAAGTAATATGCCACAATTTTAGAACAGTCCGTCCAAAAAAGGCACAAAGTAGGTCATTTCACAAAAAGGACCATCGCATGCATAAAGTGTTTTGGAAATTGAATCAAAATATATTGATTTATACCATTTCCAAAAATTTAGGGCTTTCAAAAAATGCCCCTAATAATCAACACATGAAATTTACAAGAGAACGTACAAAAATTACAAAATCACTAACATGTATATTTATACATATTTCTGAATCACCATATTGATGTAACATACAATTTTACATTTCATATATGAGATCCATCACTTCCCAGAGATATGCCTTCCCCTTCAGACCCACCCAATGAACTAGAAGAGCTTTGTGAGGTCTCATCCTCATCATCACTAGCAACCAATGCATTGTCTTCATCCAATTCCAATCCAATGTCATCGTGATTATGAGACATACTCCTTGGTGGTCTCTGTGTTGCGTTAAAAGGCACATCTGGGATCTTCTCTTTTATTATCTTCATTGTAGTCTGTTTTAGATGGCTTGTTTGGGTCAAGGAGAAGTCATACACAAGTATGTCGACATTATCAAGTGCTAGACTAGACGTGCTTGGTAGATTCTTTCTTCTTCGCTTTTTGCTTGTGCCTTCAACATCCTTAACCATCTCTAAAGAGTACTTCCTAGTAAATGCATCTTTGGAGGAGGTATGATACGAATGAACCATAATAGACTTTACTTGATTGCCTTCATCATCCTTAATAATTTCAATGATTTTGGCAATCCAGAAGGGATGGCCCAACTTATCACCCCTAGCTAATGTTGCAACCAACATACCAACTTGTAGCTCATGTAGATTGCCTTGCCTCCTCGCCTCTGCAACATGTGATAATCTTGGTCCCACATATATATCTCTTTGTCATGGATGAACTTGATTATTCAATTCCAGATTATCTAGTGGTTGTAAAGGAGTCGTGCTTGCCATTGATGGGCCACCGAGCGCCCATACGAATTGATTTTGTAGTGGTTAGTACCCTGTAAAGTGGTTATCTAATATTGTATGTTGATTATTAAAGAAGAAATCCCACCAATCCACATACTGATCACCAGCGTACTTTTTGGTTTGCTCAAAAAATTTCTATTTTTCCTCAATGCACCACATCCAATATATCTTTTGATCTTCAATTGAACTACCAACATCCAATCTTTTATGGTCGTCATAGGGAATTTGCTCGGCACCATAGATTATTGCATCTGGGAAATGAAATAAGAGCCTACATCCATCTTGTGGCTCCCATTGCGAACTAGATGAGTATTGTTTGGCATATAACATGGTCTGGTTGTAACCAACCACACCTTTTTGGATGAGAAAGACGTGGCTAAAACTTATATTATGAAGCGGAGCAAGAACCTTACATCTAGTCCCATCACCATCCATATAGAAGTGCTTGAAATCATATACTTTATATAAATGTTGCACATCTGGCTTGGGGGTATAAGCATTAGTAATCAACCTTGATAGCACAGGAAGTGTGAAAGCATCGCATCTCGCTAATTTCTTGGAGAACCTACTAAACATTTGATCTATGTGATCATGTGTATGACCAACTAGCAAGAAGGTGACTTTAATCTTTTTGAAAATACCCTTGTCTACTAACATGGTTAGGTAACCAAACACAATTGAGTTCTTGTTTTCTCTCGCCGTGTTGTCAAGTTGCACATATAGTACTGGTGGGAGTAAACCTTGCCAATTCTGCAGAACTCTATGTATGACTGTAACTATAAGATTAGGGTCGTTGTGGATATTTGGATAAGTTAAGAACACTTGAGACCTTTTTGTCTGACAATACAAAAGACATCCTACTAAGTGTATCTGCACTAGGCATTCATCTCCAATATCCTTGGGCAATCTTCGAAAATGCTGCAAACAAGTTTTCTTTTGATCCATCCCATCTATAATCAAGCACATGTATCTTTTTGGTGATTGAAGTGCTTTTTCACGATGGTGCATAGCTGTAGATCTTTCCACCGCTTGGCTTTCTCGATACTCTCTAAATAAAGTCTTAAATTTTGTTATTTCTTCATTTGTTGTCCCACTCTTTGTACGGGGCTCATCAGTGCTAAAATGACCATTAGGGGTGGATAGGTTTATATAAGGAGTTTTAGGAGAGGGTTTAGAGAAATGACAATAGGGAGTGGGGGTGTGTGCTTACGGATATGATTTGAAAAAGAGGAAGATTTGGAGAAGAAGGAAAAGGATATTATGAGCTTTAATGTGACACGATGGAGGTTTTGGTATAAGGAAAAAGAGGTTATAATGATAAGGAGGGATAAGGAGAAAAGAGAGAGTTGGGATATGAAATGTAAAAAGAGGGGAAATATTAAAAGGGGAGTTAAGATTGAGGGAGAAATAAGGAAAATATGTGAGATGATGAGACGGGAAGGAAAGAGGAGAGAGAGAGAGAGAGAGAGAGAAATGAGTAGACATAAGGGGAGTGAGTAGATCTACGAGGATCAAGGGTGGTAAACGAGAGCAAAGTAAGAGAGAAAAAGATGGTAGAGAGAGGAGAGAGATGCATGTGTAAACTAGACAAAGTAAGAGAGAGAAAGGAAGTAGGAGAGAGGTAAGGGAGAGAGACAAGTGTGGGGAAAGAGGAAAAGAAAAAAGGGGGAAGGCTATAGATTTAGGAAGAGGATGGGGAGGGGTAGGGTAAGAAAAAGTAAAACATGGGTGAGGATAGAAAAACAAAAATAGAAAGGTGGATAAAATAGGATAGGAAAAGATTTTTAGAGAGGGAAGGAAAAACTAAGAGAGGGAGAATAGGTTAAGTGTGAGAGAGGAAAAAAAAGGAAGAGATTTAGAGAGAGGAGGGGTGGGGGTAATGTGTTTAATTTTTAAGAAATGAGGGGGTGGGTTTAAGGGAGGGTAGGGTGGTAATAGGAAAAGGTGGGAGGAGGGGTAGAAAGGTAATTTTGAAAAAGTGAGGGGGAAGGGTAAGAGGGTAATTAAGGGTAATTTAGGAAAAGTAATTTAGGAAGGTAAGGGAGGGGGTAGGGTTGTAAATTGACAAAGTGGGGGTGAAGTGAAAAGTTCACCAAGAATAATTTTAGCGCACCCAAACCATTTGATACACTTGGTGTGAGCTAGGGAGGGTTAAGGTTAGGGGTAGGGTGGTAATTAAAAAGTAAAGGAAGGGGTAGAGGTAGGAGAGAGAGAGAGGACTAGGGTTTAGCACTTGTTTCTTTTGCACCGTTCCATTGGAGGATAATACACATAGGTTCATTAAATGTCCTATAGTGTATACCATTCGCAAGTAGTTATCGGACATTTGGCAAGTTTTAACCCGTTGTTGTTTGAGACCTGAACAATGGGTTTTTTCTCAATATGTTCAAAATGGATCAAATGAAGATATGGAGATATTGTTCCTATTTTTACGTTATTGGGGTCTACAACACAATTGGAATATGCGTAATGCTTTTATGTTTGATAATAGACATGGGGTGAAAGCCTATATAAAGAAGCTTAAAGGTATTCTCATGTGGAATTTTTGGATGTTAGAGCATGTGAGGATCATTTCCTCAAATGCATATTTAGGTTTTTTAGTAGCATTACAGAACGTCCCTCTCCCTACATAGGCATATGATAGGTAGAGGAGACTAAGAAGTGTTGTAAGTAAGTGGATTTTACATACAATTAATATAATTGTGTGCTTTTACCCAAAACAAAAATAGAGAGAGAGAGAGAGAGAGAGAGAGAGAGAGAGAGAGAAAATAGGATATAAAAGTAAGAAAGTTAGAGGAAGAGAGAGAGAGAGAGTGACAAAAGAGGATATGAAAGTAAGAAAGAGAGACATAGGAAAGGAATATTGGAAGTTGAAAGAGAGGATAAAGAAAGTAGTTTTTTTCACTTAAGATTGAATATTAAGGTGTGAATGAAAATGCTTTTCAAATCCATTATTGTTAATGGAATTCATGATTAATGCAATTGTATGAACAATTGGATATAGTAGAGAATGAGCATTCAAGCTAAAAGTCCAATCATTTGAGGATAAAGGTGGCAACAAAAATTAACATATTATTTGGTTTAATATATTCCCTTATGTTTGCTCATTGTTTTCTATTTTGAAGTATCATCTTCTTTGACAATTCCGCATACACTAACCCTCCTAATTGTAAAAAATCACAAATTACATTTTTTACTAAATGTAAAAAATCAAGCATTCAAATGTTTACCTACTTTTCTCATGCAAGACCACTAAACCATGAGATTCTATAGATGGTGCTTCTATGTGATCTCCAATTCTTCTCCCTCTTTCAAAGCAAGATTCATACTCCATGTGTACATTTCGTCTTATGTTGCCCTTGAGTAACTAATGCCCGCCGTAAAACTCTTCTCAGTTTGTTGGCTAGACATCATATTGTGTTTGATATGAAAGTAAGAAAGAGAGAGAGAGAGAGAGAGAGAGAAGATCATATCCATAAGCACACACACCCACTCCCTATTATCATTTCTCTAAACCCTCTCCTAAAACTCCTTATATAAACCTATCCACCCCTAATGGTCATTTTAGCATTGATGAGCTCGTAGTGGGCGAAACTAGTTTGCTCATGACCATATCCCCATGTAATTTCTTTTTCAATTGTTACCCGTATAGGTATACGGGAGGGTTAAGTGTAATGTGGAATATGAAATGTGAATGTGTGAGTGTTAGGTGAGGTAAGTAGGTGTACCTACATCCATTCGGCTTTTTGTAAAGATCTTATATAAATCCTCACTCATGGGGCATGAAAATATGGAATATTGAAGTTACCCACAAACTGTGTATGTCTTGATTTTCTCTCTCTCTCTCTCTCTCATTCGTTCTCTTTGTGCATCTCATCTCTCCATCTCTCCTCTCACACTCGAACCCCCTTGGGAGGGGGGTGGAACCGATCTGGGCTCCACCCCCCACCCATAAACACATGGCACGCCGGGTGGGACAGGACCTTTCAATCCCCATTTCCCCATTTTGTAGGCAGATCTCTCTCTCTCTCTCTCTCTCTCTCTCTCTCTCTCTCTCTCTCTCTCTCTAACGGCTCTCTCTTGCTCTAACGGCTCTCTCTGTCGTTGTCGTCGTCGTCGCCGTCACCGTCGCCGTCGTCTGCAGCCGTTGTCTGCAGCCGCTGCAACCGTCGCCGTCTGCTCTCTCTCTCTCTCGCTCGCTTCCTCTTCTCTCTCTGTCGCTGGCTAGTGTCATCGCCGTCACCGTCGCCATAGCTGCCGTTATCTGCGGCCGTCGCCGTCTGCCACCGTGCAGTCGTCTACCGTCTTCTGCCGTCTGCTGCCGCCGTCGGCCGTCGTTTGACGACTGCCACCGTCACCGTCGCCGTCATAGGGTGTTTTCTTCTCCGTTTTCTCTTGATGTGGTGAAGTGCCTTTTTCTCGACGAGTTCGTGGGTGGGTTCTTTTGGTGTGCTCGTCCCGTGCTACAAAATGCCGATGTGATTGCGACACACACACAAACTTGGCTAAGTCTCGAACCCATTTATTTTACCCTTTTTTTTTCTTATTGACACCACAATGACGTCTAGACGGACTAAGGAACTTAAGGATATACAAGACGAGGTTATAAGTAAGGAGGACTTTTTAGATATGTTTAATCGTTTAACAAAAATAGAGATGGATATGAAAAAATGGGTGAAAGACACCGAAACCCACAAGAAAAAAGATAGAGAGGAAAAAGACGCCCTCAAGGCCGAAATAGAACAACTTAAAGTAGAAAACATCGACCTTAAAAAACAACTTAAGGACATCGAGGTATCTCGGGAAGACGGTGAAATATCCTCTATAAAGGATATAAAGGACGAAATTAAAAAAGTTAAAGAGGAGGTTAATAATAACATAGAGTTAGCTAAAACGGGTTGGGTAGATGTGGTTAAAAGAAACATTAAAAAAGAAATAAAAGATGAAAATATTGTTAACACCACCCTTGAAGAAGAGAAAATGCGTCAGGCCCGACGCTTAAATGTACATGTCACTGGGCTCAAGGAAGGTGCATCCCCAAATGAGGACGCACAAACACTTGGGAAAATGTTAGGGTACACAGAGGCCCTACCTATCACCAAAGCATGGAGGGCCGGGCGTGACACAACTAGGAAGAGAGCCTTAGTCCTTCAATTTAAAGACTTAGACTCTAGAATCACTTTCTTTAAGAAGAGACCAATCCTTCGAGGAATGGATGGGGACCCCATCTATCTCGATGAAGACCTCACTAAGATGCAAATTGAGCATCGCAAGAGTTGTATGCCACGAGTTATGCAAGCTCGTAAAGAAGGCCATCGCGCCTTTTACCGAGACGGGCGAGTGATCATAAATGATCGCACTACTAACTGACGGCGTGTGGCCCATGTGACAAAAAATGCACTTAGGATGACCCTATGGAATTGTAATGGCGCACTCTGGGCACACCCCGGCCGCCTAGAGGAGATACTAAAGGTATCTGATATACTTTTCTTGGTAGAAACACATCAGAGCCCAAATAGAGGACTCCCACGGGTCGAAGGATTCCGTTGGGAGTCCGCTTTTAGACAAACCTCACGTCGACACACTACTAGGGGATCTGGAGGTGTCGCGATACTATTTCGTAGAGAGCTACATAATAGGATAGAAATAATGAAGATAGACCCAGAAGCTCATTTTATGTGGGTGAAAGTCTCCACAAGCAAAGACCATGCAGTATTTTTCGCCATTTGTTACTTTCCCCCAAAAGGATCCCGTTGTAATATTAGTGGCTTGACGAGATTAGTCGATGAAGGAATGCCACATGGGCCTTCTCCATACGAACCCCTATCGAATGACATAATCCGATATTCTTCCCAAGGAGAAGTATTTCTTGTAGGAGACTTCAATGCGAGAACCCAATCCCGACAATGCACAGTATTTCAGATTAATAGAAACCTAGAAATGGTAAATGTTGATCCTTTAGACATAGGCACCACACGTAGATCAAAGGATCAAGGTGCGGACGCCACGAGCTTTGGCCATCATCTGCTCGAACTTGGCAGTCGGCACCAAATGGTCATATATAATGGTTTAGCTAAGTGGCCGGGCTCGGAAGAGCTCACATGTTTCCCACATGGAGGAGGGGAAAGCATAGTTGACTATCTAATAGGGCGCCCGGAAGCTACCCACATGATTAACTCCTTCCGAGTGGCCCCATGCCCTATTGGTGCAGACCATAGCTTCTTATACTTCGAGCTAAAATGTGATATCTCTAAGGTCACCAAGTCTAGTCAACCATGCCATCACACCACAATACATTTCACACATGAGCTCTCTGACATATACTCTCAACATGTTCAGGCCCATCTCCCCTCCATTGATCCCTCTCTACCGTTAGAAAGCCTTAGTACAAAACTCACACACATCCTTCACTCCGCAGCAGCTAGCAGTTTCCCATATACAAAACACTCAAATCAAGGTAGATCAGGATCAATGCCACAAAATAAATGGTATGACGAGGATTGTAGGGACCTACATAGACAACTTATAGTATCGCAACTCAATGGTAGTATTACCTCCACACAAGCTCGCAAAGAAATGCGTAAGATGACACGTCGTAAGAGACGAGTGTGGGAGGCATCCCAATACTGGGAACTCTACCATATGCTCATGAGTAGCGATTGCGCCACGGCATGGAAGAGACTACGGGAGCCAAGACCACAAACACCCATCGAAGATCCCGAAACTTGGCACACATATACAAAGAGACTTTACCAAATCCCAAACCAACCACCTTTTCCAATGCCTTCCACACCCCAGCCTACCACAGGGACACTTTTCACGACCTCTAGGGTCATGAAGGTCATAAAGAAATTACAACATAGGAAGTCCATGGACCACACAGGATTGCGAGCAGAACACATTATATATGCGAGAGAGTGCCTAGCTCCCTTGCTAACTCTAATCTTCAATCATGCCCTTGCGGAGGGTTTTCCACCACAGTGGACTATGAATACAGTGACCCCCATACATAAAGGGGGGGACCCCATGGACCCAAATACATATAGGACCATTATGATAGGCCATACCCTTGCTAAGTTATATGGTGCAGTAATGGAAGCAGAGCTTAGCGACTACATGGAGATCCTAAACCTTCGTGCACCTGAACAAGCTGGCTTTAGACGAGCCTTCTCCACTATTGATCACATCTTCACACTTAGATGCCTAATTGACCAAACTAGGGCTCGCAAGAAGAGATTATATTGTTGTTTTGTGGACTTCCGCAAAGCCTTTGACACAGTCCCTAGAGATCGGTTGTCTGATAGACTTAAAAGCTTGAGGATACCAAATGATATGGTATGGGCCATCTACACACTATATGAACAAGTGTCCGGGTGTGTCCGATGCCCAGGTGGCCTATCCAATCGTTTCACTAGCACTATTGGTGTAAAACAAGGTTGCCCCCTATCACCGACGCTTTTTGGGATCTACATTGATGAGATCACAGATTTTATTGCTCGTGAGGGAGGCACCGGAGTGGTCCTTGGGGATACGCAGGTTCGTATCTTGCTCTATGTGGATGACATAGTTTTGCTCTCTAAATCCGAACACGACCTACAGAGGCACCTCAATGCCTTAGATGACTTTTGTGTACAACGAGGATTGGTAGTGAATCTAGGGAAAATGAAAGTCCTTATCTTCCACACATCGGCCCAAGTTAGAGCTAAGTGTCACCTAACTATCTCCCATAGCCCAGTCGAGGTGGTTGGATCGTACGTATATCTCGGAGTCACTTTTAGTGCCCGCTCAGGTAAATTTTCGATGACACAGGCAGCGAAGGATAGACTCATGAGAGGACATGCATCCCTCTCACTCCTAGAGAGACAATGCCACCAAGCACACTTTCAAGAGCCACGGACTAAAGGGTGGCTCTTTGACTCATTAGTGACCCCCTCCCTCATGTATGCATCAGCGGTTTGGGCTCCAGGATTACCATCCTTCATGTGGACGCAATTAGAGAGACCATTGGTGATGATGCTATCACGCCAACTCCGAAGCAAATCGACTGTACCACATGACATTATTAGGGCCGAGTTCACGTTACCCCCAATGCTAGTAGAGGCACTTTTTCAACTTGTAGTCTTTATTGATAGGATACATAGCCAACCACATGATAGAATATCTCATCAAGCCTTTAAGGCCTCTCGATCATTGTATGAGTCCGGCTATACTAGCTCATGGTATGGCATGATGGTGACTTGGCTTCTTGCGAATGGTCTAGACATTAATAACCTACCTCCCCTTAGGTACAACCACACGAGTGATAACACCTTAATCTCTCATGAGAACCGCAATAAAGTAATACGCCAAGAAATATGGCAAATTTACACTCGGTGTAAATGGATCACCCCACTAGAGCCACTCCCATCTAAAATGTCGTACTATAAGAAACACTTCATGCACTTCTCTGAGTTAGGTTTTATCACGCGGCCAAAATATCTAGATGTATTCTTACCACATGCACTAAGGGTTGCCATTGGACAACTTAGAATATCATCTCACCAACTTGAGATTGAAAATGGCCGTACTAGTGGAGTCCCTAGGGAGGAAAGGATATGTAGGTTATGTCACATAGAGATAGAGGATGAGTACCACTTTACATGCAAGTGTCCAACCTATGCCGAGATAAGGGCAAAATACCAAGACATACTTGGTCCGTCTCCCACCCTCCCCAAACTATTAGATACTCTAGATATAAAGAAATTAGGCAAATACATTCTAGAGCTAAAACAACACAGAGAATAAATTACAAAATGTTGACAATAATGTTGCTAATGATCACGAACATGTAACAAATGCAGTTTTTCAAGAACCTGAGGAGACAACGAATGCCGACACACTTGTACCACTCGGCCTTTCCATTGATGAGGCAGAAAACCAGAGAAGAACTAGACGTCCTCGGGTGCCGGGTTTCAAAGCAACTCAACGTGATGTGGAAGCAATATTGAAAATAAGGGAACGTGAGCTACACCGCCTAGAAGCCATGGCTAGGGCACTCTCTACATTGGAACCCACATCAAGACCCTTTGACCCCCCACTTCTTTTCGAGAGGCTTCGGTGGAAATAAAATTAGGCTTAGTGTATAGTCACTTTCGAGTATACTACATATTGTACACTACTAGAACTCTTTTAGTTTAAGTTCTATTTTTTTTACTTAATTTTATTTTTAGTTATGATGACTGGATAAATACTCTATTGTTGTAAACCAATTGTCTCATGGGCCAAATTTGGCCTTAGAAGACGTTAATACATCTTTCTTTCTTTCTTTCTTTCTGCAAAAAACCCTAGCTACCCCAAAGTTCATCTCTATGTGTTTAGCTCTCTAGGTCTCTAAATGCTTGTCTATGTTGTATGTGTGCATCTTCGGCCTTCTCTCCGTACTGTGGATCTCCAAGTTAAACATGGAGGCTTTCAAAAGGAAGCTAGACACAGTCATGGGAGTGAATTGCAATGGAGAAGTGAAGGTCGTGAAGAGGAAGTATTATGTTCTTTTCAACTCATGAAAAATGGACTTAGGAGCATGTTGGAAGAATATGAGGAAGCAAAAGAGAAAGGGAACAAAACAGAAATGTAATCCAAGAGCTGACTGAGGAAGTGTTGGCTGAGAGATGGCCTGGAAAGCAGTTGAGAAGAGTTCAAGCCAACTGAGACAACCAGAGAATTCTGGCTGAGACAGCCGACCAGATAGGGCTGGCCCTACAGATGGTTCGACGGACGAAGATGATCGGCGTCTGACAATCAACCGGACACAGAAACGGCCACAAATAAACCCAAAACAACTAAAAGAGAGGGTTGAGATGCGGCCGAGAGCCGAACGTCAGTCAAGACGTGGCCAAGCAGCTGCCAAGAAACGACCGAGAGCCATCTGCCCATCGTTGCGAGATATGGTCGACTGACGGCTGAGACGTAGCCAAGAAAGCGGCTTAGAAGCCGAAGCCGAACCACGACCGCGAGAAGGCCGGACAGCGGCGGAGAGTACGGCTGAAGTCCCGTAAGTGGCCGGAAAGTCACGACCAAGCAGAGAACCGGCCGAGCCCGTCAAATAGTAGCCGCCGAACCCACCGAGTGATGGCCAAGTGAGAGACCCTGCGTGACGGCCGAGACAAACCGAGAGTACGGCTGAGAAATGTGGCCAAGAGTGTGGCGAAGAGTCGGCCAAATGACGGCCAAGAACCGTGCGAGAGTTGGCCAAGTGACATCAGAGAAAGGCAGACAACGACGGCCAACAGTACAACACAACAAATAAATGGCCGAGATATGGCCAAGACACGGCTGCGAGAGGGCCGAGAAGCAGAGAATCGGCCCAAGCATGGCGGAGAAAGCGGCCAAGAAGCCGAGCAATGGCCGAGTGTCAGCCAATATATGGCCGAGAGCGACAGCCGAGCACTGAGAATAGGCCGAGAGACGGCCCAACAAGAGCGGACGAGATACAGTCGGCCAAGCACTAGCATGGTTGCCAAGATAGTCGAGAGCCAAGCGACGACCGTGGACGACTACTACCGAGAAAGGCGACGGCCAAACAGACGATGGGGGACATCAAACAAAGAAAGTCGACAGACAGGCCACGGACAACAGGCCAGCTGGTTGATGAACAGAAAATCAAGCTGACAACCACCAAAAAGAAGTAAAGAATCAAGAACAAGAAGAGGAAGAAGAAGTGGAGCCATGGAAGCTGCAGTGGTTGCTGTAAGCAGATGAAAACACGAAGACAAACGAAACAGAGAACAACAACACACAACAAGAGACGAAGGGAAGGAAAACGAAGATAGAGCATTAGAAAGACGATGATGAAGAAGAAAGGACCTACATAGAGAGACAAACAGACATTCGATTGAGACAGCCCGGATGGAGTAGGAGATGATTGAACCAAGAAAACTAAGGAAGAAAGGAAGAAGAAGAAGACAAGGCATTGTTTCTGTCGCAACAGAGATGGAAGAGAAGGAGAAGAAAGAAGAACAAAGAGGAAAGAATGAAGAAACCGAAAACTAAAAAGAAGAAGAGAAAGGGAAGGGCATCACCGAGAATTTCAGAAGTTTCAGGGCACGATGGAAAATTTCAAAAACCAAAGTGAAGAAAGTTAAAAACAAAAAAACATAAGGGTAGTTATTAAAATTTCAAAAATTGAGACTACGACATAGAAGTTCGGAAACCGAATGGCTCAAAACTCACTACCACTCCCAATAATGTAGAAATACATATATATATATATACCCACAATCTTTTTAAACCCTTAATGACTTTATCACAATGGACGAGCCGATTGGTGTATGATCCAATCGTGCGTTATGCTGACAGAATGAGAAGGTTCGTGTCAAGCCAGCTCCGATCGAAGTTATCGATCGTCGAGAAGTGTTCCCGTCGAGGGATTTCCGACTGTCGAGAGAAGATCGTTGAAGTTTTCGGTCAATAAGTTTTTGGCATGGGCTTTGTGGGATCGACGTGCAAAGCACTATCCCACGGGCGTGTTAGGTGTTACCCGTATAGGTATACGGGAGGGTTAAGTGTAATGTGGAATATGAAATGTGAATGTGTGAGTGTTAGGTGAGGTAAGTAGGTGTACCTACATCCATTCGGCTTTTTGTAAAGATCTTATATAAATCCTCACTCATGGGGCATGAAAATATGGAATATTGAAGCTACCCACAAACTGTGTATGTCTTGATTTTCTCTCTCTCTCTCTCTCTCATTCGTTCTCTCTGTGCATCTCATCTCTCCATCTCTCCTCTCACACTCGAACCCCCTTGGGAGGGGGGTGGAACCGATCTTGGCTCCATCCCCCACCCATAAACACAATTTGGCACGCCCGGTTACAGTTGTGAGTGCACAACGAACTTCGTTGAAGGTAACCACCAGCCGCCGTTACAGCACCCTCTCGCACCACGAGGTCTCGGCCACCCGCCCGACGCCCTGAGCCAATCGAAGGAACTTCCGACTCGGCGGTAACTGACCAATCCTTTCCCGAGCAATCAGAGGCTTCCCCAGTGCAATCCTCGCCACCAAACACTCGATCGCGTGTTGATTCACCACCAAAACCCCCGTCGAGCCCTCCGGAGGTCAATCAACCGGAACTAAACCCTTTTTTGGTGCTACCAGAAGAACCAGAGTATGTCGTACCCATACCCACGATACACCGACGGACCAGACGCGGAGTCACACATCCGTGCCATCCTTGCAAACCGCTCTTCCCCAAGAGGACAATCGCTTTCGCCAAGCCCTCCAATGCACGGCGTGTTCAGGATCAGGGCACCTGGCCCTTGAATGTCCCCACCGACCACAGTGTCCGATCTATCAGTCTCGAGCTCACACGGTCGAGCAGTGCGAATATAATATGCTGAACCGCACAACGGTGGCACTGGTCCGCTAGATCGAACCACGAAATACATACTCTTGGCAGGATGAGCGATATGTCTACCGAGACCAGGATAACGACTGACCGCGATCCCCGAATCGACGGCACCGAGACGACGACTACCGACGTGATGACCACCGTGATCATTATCATGATGACTGGCACAACAATTATGCTCGATATGATGACGATTGCGATGACCGGTATGACCGACGGAACTCACGCATTGATCGGCGAAACGGCAACCGCAACACACGCAACAATAGAAGACCTAATGACAACCGTCGACGGGACGCTCCTCAAAATGACCAGTGCAACTCCAACGCACCTCGGAACAACCCACCACCAAACGAGACTGAGAATCAACAACAACAGCTTCCACACAGACCGAGCGTACACCAGCAGCTCGGCCAACGTGACATGTTTTAAATGTAACCAACTAGGCCACTACGCCACGCAATGTCCAACAACGAACCGTGGCAAGGCAGCAACGGTGAACAGTATCATGGCTGATGTTCAAACGGTCACTACTCGGAGTAAAGCGCAGACTACTCAGTGGCAAATCTAGGATGAAGTCCGTCAGGCAGCAAAAGAATGGATCGACACGGCCAATAAAAATAATGTCGTACGCATGCAAACTGACATGAGAGACGGGCCCAGTGAAGTACCACAAACCTCGGCACCATCCACGTCATCGGAGGACGACCAGCTATGGGATGTTCTTACCAACTCCCGCATCTCGCTGCCCCTACATAAACTGTTACCACTCATGCCGAGATTTCGGGACACCCTGGCGGCACTCCAGGCCATTACTAAGCCTGTGACGCCACCGGTACACCTCACCGAAGCAGGAACTGGTCCACCACTCATGGATTCTTAGAACCCAGCCGTGCGAATCATCATTAAGGGACAAGACCTGCACAGATGCATCATCGACGACAGATCTGGCGTAAACATTATTAGCCAGTCAACGTGTCTCAACCTCGGCCTGAATCAATGGGAACCATGCCCCTTTTGGCTTCGGATGGCCGACACCCGCTCCGTTCGCCCCATTGGGTTAATCCGCCATCTCGACTTCACACTCGGAGGCCACATGTTCACAATCTCGGCCGTCGTGCTAAGACTAGAGACACAAGGCGCCTACCCAATGTTACTAGGTCGACCATGGTTGCGTACAACGAATATCAAGCAACATTGGCAACGCAACATGATCTCGTTCCGAAGAGGCAAGACAAAAGTCTGAATCATCACTGAAGAAAGAGTCCCCATCACCCTCAACACTTCACCGTTATACGCAGAAGGGGTCCATATACTTGACGGTTCGGCCGATGAGGAGGTCAATGACTTCCTCGATGATCATCCCACGATCATCCCTCTCTTCGAAATCAATGCCTTACCAACCATCGAGCCATCTAAAGACGAGGAAGTCACGGAGGAGTCACCACCCCAAGATGAACCAGATCCAAACACAGTTGCCGAGCTACGTCATGCTTGGGAGGCTTTCGAACACGAACTCGCCATTTCACAATGAGTGAAAGCATCAACCCTGGAAACAATAAACCTTGGTTCGGACGAGAATCCCCGTATGTTACAAATTGCCAATAATCTACCAATCGGAGAACGGGCATGCTTCGTAAGATTGCTCACCGACTACCAGGATGTTTTCGCTTGGTCTTACACCAATATGAAGGGGATGGATCCGCAATACTACCAACATCAAATTCACATCTTACCCGATACTCGGCCGGTTCAGTAGAGGCGCTACAGGATGAACCCCAACTACGCCGCTAAAGTCAAAGAGGAAATCGACAAACTACTATGAATGGGCTTCATTCGCCCTGTTAAACAGGCCACGTGGTTGAGCCCGATCGTAGTGGTCCCAAAGAAGAACGGAAAAATCCTCGTCTGCGTCGACTATCGGAAGCTTAACGCGGCAACAGTCACCGACGGTTTCCCTCTCCCATGCACGGACAGCGTCCTCGACACGGTAGCCGGCCACGAATGCTACAGTTTCCTCGACGGGTTCAACAGTTATAACCAGATAAGAATGCACCTGGAGGATCAGGAGAAAACCGCTTTCGTCACGGAATGGGGTGTTTTTGTAGCAAAAGTAATGATGTTCAATCTAAAAACGGCGCCGGCTACGTTCCAGCGCATCATCACCGAAATCTTGCATGACTACATCCCGGTGTTCATGCAAGTCTTTCTCGACGATTTCGGTGTGTATGGCCATCGACGGGAACACATGACCCAGTTACAACTTTGCCTAGATCGATGTCGCCAAGCTCGATTGAGTTTAAACCCAACGAAATGCGCGTTCTTAGTCACTAGCGGCAACCTTCTCGGCCACATTGTCAGTCAAGAAGGCATCGCTATGGACCCGGATAAAGTAAAGGCAATCCTGACCGCCACCGCACCATCGAATGCTAAGGCACTAAGCCGTTTTTTGGGATAGATCCGGTGGCACAGCCGAATGATACGACACCTGGCCGATTTCGCGACACCTTTACACGCGGCAGTCCATCGCCTTCCTTTCCAATGGACGTCAATCGAGGACACGGCCTATCAGACACTGAAACGAATGCTGTCACATGCCCCGGTGGTCCAGTCTCCACTTTGGTCCGAACCATTTCATGTCTTCGTAGATGCTTCGGACATCGCCATCGGAAGTGCCCTGATGCAATGCACACCCCCGAATTGGTATAGGCCCATGTACTACACCAGCCCACGGCTCTCGACCGCAGAAAAGAATTACTCCACCACCGAGTGGGAGGCCCTTGGTATGATTTATAGCATCACTAAATTTCGGCATTACCACTTGGGCCGAAAATTTACCTTTCACGTGGATCACTCGGCCCTTCTTTATTTGGTCAATAAACAAGCCCTCACCAGACGGTTGGCTCGGTGGATGCTCCTACTACAAGAGTTTGATTTCCAGATTCAGCATCGACCCGGGGTACAACATGCCGTCGCCGACTACTTGAGCCGTCTTGAGTCAGGGGAACCGACGAAAACAACGTACGACGAGCTACTAGACGCCAGCCTATTTAACCTGACCACGATACCAGACAATAACGGAGATGAATGGATCACGAAGATGACCCATTTTCTCACTACCGGTGTACCTCCCGAGCACATGCCCCTTGACACGAGAAAACGCCTAGCAGTGCGTAGTCGGAATTTTTGCCTCGTCTCGGACATTCTCTACCACAAAGGCTCGGACGGCATATGGAACCGAGCAATTCGGCAATTCGAGAAGAACGCCGTTCTTCAGGAAGCCCACCAGGGAGTAGCTGGGGGGCACTACGCCGAGGATTCCACGGCAAGGAAAGTTTGGCAAAGTGGATTGTGGTTGCCGACAACGAAGAAAGACGCTCACGAGTTTTGCCGATAGTGCGATTTGTGCCAAATACTGGGGCAACCAATGGAACAGTCACGGATGCCACACCAGCCGATTCTTCCGTTGGACCCATTTCAAAAATGGGGTTTGGATTTTGTAGGCCCTTTCAAACCACCCGCGGCCCGTACAGGGAATAGGTATATTATCGTTGCCACGGATTCCTGCACCAAATGGGTCGAGGCTAAGGCACTCCGAGACAACACGGCGACATCCACGGCTAAATTCGTGTACGAGCACCTCTGGTGCCGTTACGGATGCCCAATCGAGCTCGTTAGTGATCAAGGTGGGCACTTCATTAATCATATAATACGTGAGCTTACACACCACTACGCGGTGGTGCACAAGAAAAGCACACCATACTACCCGCAGGCGAACGGCTTGGTGGAATCGACCAATAAAATCCTCCAAACCATACTAAAGAAGATCGTCAATGAAAACAGGACCGATTGGGACGACAAACTCTAGAGCACACTGTGGGCGTATCGTACGACTTTCAAAAGAAGCTTCCAATCAACCCCCTTTTGAATGGCGTTCGGGTTAGAAGCCGTAATGCCCGTCGAGTTCCAAGTCCCGAGCCTCCAAGTTCAAATCATAGCACGGCTCCCCGAGGCCCAATCCGAGCAATACCAGTTGGAACAACTCCTTGAACTCGGCGAAGATAGGATAGAGAGTATGGCCCAACTCGAACAACGCCAATGGCAACGCAAGGCTTTCGTGGATCGACATCGACACGGGCTAGAAAAGGAGCTCACCATCGGCAAACCGGTTCTTCTTTTTCAAACGCGACTCGGTTCTATGCCGGGAAAATTAAGATTTCGGTGGACCGGTCCATTCTGGATTATCGACGAGTTCAACGGGACGTTCCAGCTTGGCACACTCGCCGGCGACACTGTCAAAAGCTGGGCCAATGGGTTCCGACTTCGACCATATCGAGGCACTACACCACCCAACCCGTTTCGGGAAACCACCACGGAGGAGGCCACGTGTCCCCCTGAATAAGGACTCACCCACCTTCTTGAAATTAATAAAAGTAGTAGTAGGTAGGATTAACCATAGTTTAGCCACCGATTAGCTACAACTACACCACCCACCTAGGCACCCACAAATTTAGGAGCACCCCTCGCCACCACTCATTTAGTACCTATTTAAGCACATGCAAAGCACTAGAAGCACCCCACTTACCTTCTGGACACGTGGTGTTAGTCACTTATTATGGCACCCACGACTCAGAATCTTCAGGATTCGCTTCAGGCACAAAACCCTAGGAGTAAGTTACTAAAACCGTCTCCAAAACGCAGCACAAACACAGAAGTTCATTATCGCTCCCAATCTTCATCGCTCTCAAGCTCAGAAACCCCGTCTCGCTCTCATCGCTCTAAACACTCTTGCTCTCAAGCCCTCTTTCGCTCTCATAACCCCTCTGCTGAACTTCCCCTTCCTGCTGTTGCTCCTCTGTCTCGCCCTCGCCTCATCACTCTTCTTCACGCTTCCACACAGTCAAACCCCGTCTCCATCTCCACCATGCCTCTTACCGCTTCAACAGAAACCCGCGCCTGGCTCCAGGGCGGTTACCTGAAGATCATCGATGCCCCCCCGCACCTAGATGCCCAAGGTGTGGCTAAACGTATTTGTCCCGAAGCCATCACCAACAACGTGCTTCGGGCTGTTTTGGACCTGCAACGGGGAGGGGACCATGAGGTCGACCTACCCCCGGCATCGAAGATGAAAGCGTACTTCGGTGAGTACTCAGCCTCAGGGAAGGCATATCGCACGTATGGCGGTCCCAACAGAGCTTTCGGGGAGATTGCTCGTATATTAATGGAGTAAGCATTCGTGCATACGAACCCAACGAGCATGCCGCAGAACAAGGAAGCCATCATCATCAGCGCGTATGAAGGAAACAGAATCGATTGGGGAATCATCACAAGCGAAGGACTCCGCGCCGCCTTAGCTTCATTTCAGTCCGGTAAGAAGATGTTGTCTGTTCTTACCCACTTTTTGATGGTTCTATACCCACCCTCTTCTCTTCCTTCCCCTCGCACACTCACGTCCCCACTACCACCACGAAGGCAAAAAGAGAAATTCGTTGCCATCAGCCACGAAGCATGGGAGGAGCCCACATCGCCTCCAGCTCCTACCGCCGACCAAAACCCCGCATTTGCACCACCACCCACCCAACCTGCCAGGAATGGGAGGAGGAGGTAGCCACGGAGGACAAGACGGCAGATGATGTCACCATTCGACAGCCAACGTCGCGCCCCTCGGTACCTTCCCCAGGGCCTAGCCCACGCCCCAACACACAACAGGCAGCACCACCACGACCCTAGAAAAGGAAGCAGGCGGAGGAAACGAAACTAAAGGCCCCGGAACCCCAAACACAGCCGAGCAAGAGAAGACGACTCAACCGCGAGTCCTCGGCAGAACAGACAGAGCCACAACAGGAGCAAGCCTTAGTTGTCAGACAAAGCAACCTGGCCATCATCCTTGAGGAGGCATCGCTGAACCAGGGAAAGATCGAGCATGGGCAAACAACGCAGATCTCGGAGGATGAAGTCCTCGGGTATAAAGACCTCCCCACGGAGGCTTACGAATTTAGTGTGCTCCTACGCCTCGGTACGACATTCGAGCTGGTCGACTTCCTCGCCAGAGCCCAAGTCGCGGCAGCCGCTCGAATGGCGAAAGAGCACGCCGAAACAAAAATGATTCAACGTGCGCTAGTAGGTGAAATTGAGCCCCAGGACGATAGGGTTTTACAAAAAATCGGGAGAAAGAAGCAGGCAAAACAGGCCGCTCTCCTCATGGAGGCTCCCGAGTTCAACACGGCCCTTATCGAGGCATATAGGGACCTGGATCGCACTACGCGGGCAGCCAAAGACATGGCCCGAAAGATAAAAATAGCCAAAAAACAGGCTAAGATGGCTACAGAATTATGGCACGCTGCGAAACAGAAGCTGGCAGCCTGGGAGCAAAACCGGTCGGAACAACAACTCTTGAGCCTTCCGGCCACGACCACCGAGGCCCTCCCAGCCCCTCCACACATAACAATGATGGATGAAAGCACCGTCACAGATTCAATCCTAACGATGCAGGACAGTACACAAATGGACTCGTTACAAATGGTCGATGCTTGCACAACAACCGAGGCGGCCACGCCCATGGAGAAGACCGAGATACCACCCCCTCGTGCGCCCAAGGAGGTGGCAACCCAGACAGAACCCCCGCCCCAGGATTACCGCGCGGAGCTTAAAGAAGAACAACGGCGAACCGAGAGACACGAACAACGGCATCAGGAGGCGATGGCTCGCCTAAAAGAAGAAGCTTCCAAGCAGATCGAGATTAGAGCCCAGGCCGACCAAAGGATACACGAGCAGGACGAAGCACTGGGCTGGGTACAAGCGCAAGCCGCGGGCAAAGAAGCCGAACTCAAAAGCAAGCTGGAGGAATACGCAACCATAGTGGCAAAGAAAGAGAAGGAGTTCCTAGACCTACAGGCCGCGCTCGACAATGCGAAAGACTGGAACCATCGGCAGAAGGAAAGAAATCGCCAACGGGAGGAGAGAATGATCGCGGAGAATGCCGAGCTACAGAGTCAGCGTACTTTCGGAGCAAAAAGACGAATTATCGGATTCCTACTTCGCCCTACAAGAAGAGAGAATCGTTGAACGGGAACAAGTCCGGGCCGCTTGTCAAAAAGAACGGGAGCAAGCCACCGAAGAACTCACCAAACGTTACGAGCAGGCTATCGAGCTCGTAACCGCAGAAGCAAAGAACACTCAAGCCATCTATGAACTACGAGCAAAGAAGCTTCAGGCTGAGGTCGACGGCTTAAAACAGGAATTAGCAGCCATCCGAGCACAGCCCGGCATGGATGAGACGCATCAGAATACTGATCGAGAAACAGCGCCAACACCTTACCAAAAAGGTCGAGGAAACATTAAGTCGCGCAGGAGACAAATGGGCAGCCCAAGTTGCCGAATTGCATATTTTACGCGCCGATGCCGAGAACCGACGGAAGGAGGGTCGCGGCTTCTACAAAATGGACGAAGCCAGCATACAAAACCTGCGTGTAGATTTAACCGAGGATTACAAGTCCTTGGCAAAATCTCACACCGCGGCAATCGAGCAAATAATGGAGGACTTCAATGACGATCATATGATGTTTCGCCTGGAAGCAGAAGCCTTCGAACGAGAACGACTCGCAACCATCCCCACCAGCCCTCCAACGGCCACAAAGCAGAAGGAAGAACCTTCCAGTAAGGAGATCACGGACACGGCACAAGAGGAACTTGCCCCGGCTAACAGACATCCCATGGACGCCCACACGGTACCAGATCCAATCGAAGTAGAGATCAGCGCCCTCGAACCCACACCCCCACCAGAAGAATCGGTCGCACCTGAGGCGGACGCCCGAGAAGATATGACACCCTCGAACCACACTCAACCCCCCGCACCGACAGTCCAACCAGACCACCCTACCACCACCCTAGACCCCGAAAACATCCTCGACATCTTAAAAGAGGAATGAAACGAGGATCACACCTAAAAGGCAATTTTTGTAATATTATTAGTATTTTTGTAAGTCATGGGTCCGACGGACAAGGTCCTGTCCCACGGGCGTGCCAGGTGTTGTCCAGAGGATAGAAATGTAAAATTAGGAAATTAGCAAATGTCGAGTCCGAGTATCACGGGCCACCGACGGCTCGGCTGTGTATTAGGGGAAAAGTTATTTAAACGAGGACCAGTACCTCAGAGGAAAAAAAGAAGAAAATATCGGCGGAATCCCTAGCTGAGGCCCTCGTAACTAGATAATCTTGTAAGGTCACCAGCCGTAGGCCGTGTTCTGTAATCTTTTTCTGTCGCAGTAATATATCTGAATTGTGCCCAGTTTGTTCCATGTGTTTGTGCTTTGATTCATACCTATGATTTCAGCGCCGCCCACGCCTATCAAGACCTCGCTAGTGTTTTCTCTCTGAGCACTGTCTCTCTCTCGACGCCTCTGTTATGAGCCTTCACGTACCACGCCCTTGAATACCAATAGCCGCAGATCTATCGAAGGTGTTCACCCAAAGGAACGGGTAACATCAATCTTAATGATAATTAGTAATAGCTTTGCTCTTAATCACTCTCACTCTCTCTCTCTCTCTTAACATCTTAGTAACATTTGTTTTAGTCTTTTTAATTAATACTTAATGACTAGCCCTCTCTCCCTTTCTCATTATATTTTTAGATATTTTAGTTATATTTAAGTTTTAATCCCTATATTAATTTAAGTTATCAAGGTTTTATATATATATATATATATATCATGCTCGCATGCTCTCTAAGATGTGCACTGATGATACACCATTCACACTCCTTGTCGACGATTGTATGATCAACAAAACTCATGATCCTGCATTTTCTATGGAGGCCCACGTATCGGGGATAGGCACCCACGGCGAGATAGCATCGTCAACCACCGAGCCCTCGTTCGTGCCGAGTGCCCCCACAAAACGTTACGTGGCATTGCAATGGCGTCATCGACTTGTCTCTCATATCCTCTCACATAACAAGCTATCAACACCCTACCTTACTTTTCGCACATCATTATGTTGTAAGCATGGGACTACATTCGGTAGCCATGCATTTGCCATTTCTTATCCCTCTTTCATTGTATATGTTCAGGACTACATTTGGTAGCCGACATTATTTTCATTTTTTATTTCAAACCCTAAACTAAATCGCCAATCACGATGCTTGTCACCCACATCCCTACATTTGCACTCACTCCTTGTTAGATTTTTCATATTTTTAACCCTACCCCTCCCATACTTTCTCCTATTTCCGGCCCTACCCCTCCTACGTTCTCCTAATTTAAGCCCTACCCCTTCCCCTACTTTTTTATATTTTTAGTCATACCTCTCTCCTACACTTTTATTAAAAACCTAATCTTTAGATTATATTTACCCACTACCCCTCTCATCGATTTCCATATACTTTAACTTTTCCCCTCCAATTAACTTTTCTTCCTTTAGTAGCTTTCCTTGCTTTCCTTTTATTTGTAGTTTCTATCCTCACCCATATTTTACCATTTTTTATTTTTTATTTTTTATTTTTCCTACCCTTCTCTCTTTTCTCTCCATAACACTCTTCTCCTTCTTTATTCCCCTCTCTCTTTGAATTATTGGTTACCCCATATATTTCTTCTTCTCTCTCTGTCTTACCTCTCTCTCTTTCTTAAATTCATATCCTCTTTTGTCACTCTCTCTCTCTCTCTCTCTCTCTCTCTCTCCGACCTCTACCCCTCCCTTTACTTTTTAATTACCACCCTAACCTTAACCCTCCCTAGCTCACACCAAGTGTATCAAACGGTTTGGGTGCACTCAAATCGTTCTTGGTGAACTTTTTGTTTCACCCCAACTTTGTCAATTTACCCCCTACCCTCCCTAACCTTCCTAAATTACTTTTCCTAAATACCCTATATTACCCTCCTACCCTTTCTACCCCTCCTCCAACTTTTATCTATTACCACCCTACCCCTCCCCTAACCCCTCCCCCCCCCCCCCTCCCCTAACTTTTTACATTTCATATCCTAACTATCTCTTTTCTTCTTATCCCTCCTTAACATTATAGCCTCTTTTTCCTTTTACATAAACCTCCCCCTTGTCACATTAAAGCTCATAATATCCTTTTCCTTCTTCTCCAAATCTTCCCCTTTTCAAATCACATCCCTAATCACACACCCCCACTCCCTATTTGACAGGAACTACGCGGAATATTACTCGGCTACAACCGAATGTCAAATCGTGTCGTTTGGAATCAACCATCGAGAATGGGAATGGAGGTGAATACACGTACATACACAGATGATCTGAGAGAGGGTACACAGTATGTTAGCATGGAAAACCCTGAGAGGGAAAAACCACGGGAGCCCACAGACTCCAAACTATCACTATGTCAGGGAATACAATAGGGAGCACAGAGGCAACGACCTCTTGCTCTCAACCTTCGCATGGTAGTGGTTACAACAGAGACACACTCTCTGTCGCTCTCTCTCTCTCTGTGTTACACTCTGTACAGCAGTTACACCAATAACTCTATACAAAATAATGACAACACACACTTAAAGTGTTTAGCCTAGGTCATATTTATAGTAATCTGAAACTAGGACTATTTACAGATATAGCCTCAATGGGCTCTTAGAAACATATTTACCTATATGTCCCTTCATTCGGTGAGAGCTTCTCACTGGGCCTTCATCATCCGGTTCTCACCAGGTCTTCCTTACCAAGTACTCATATCCCATCCGGAGGGATTGAAATCCTAACACTATTGTCATTTCTCTAAACCGTCTCCTAAAACTCCTTATATAAACCTATCCACCCCTAATGGTCACTGATGAGGCCGTAGTGGGCGAAACTAGTTTGCTAATGACAATATCCCCATGTAATTTCTTTTTCAATCTTAATGATAATTAGTAATAGCTTTGCTCTTAATCTCTCTCTCTCTCTCTCTCTCTCTCTCTCTCTTAACATGTTAGTAATATTTGTTTTAGTCTTTTTAATTAATACTTAATGACTAGCCCTCTCACCCTTTCTCATTATATTTTTAGATATTTTAGTTATATTTAAGTTTTAATCCCTATATTAATTTAAGGTATCAAGTTTTAATATCTCTCTCTCTCTCTCTCATGCTCTCATGCTCTCTAAGCCGTGCACCGATGATACACCATTCCAGCTCCTTGTCGACGATCGTATGATCAACAAAACTCTTCCGGTTCTCACCGGGTCCACTTCATTCATAATCGGATCCCATTCGGAGGGACCGATTTCCCAACAATCTCCGCCTTCACTCAAGCATGGGATGTCTGGCTAGCCTGATCCGCTTTCGGCACGCGTCCAACTTGTCGGTTGTCAACCCCTTGGTCAGCATATCCAACCCGTTCTCGTCCGTGTGGATCTTCGTCAGCACGAACTCTCGATCTTCTACTCGCTCCCATATCTAGTGGTACCTCCGCTTGATGTGCTTCGTCTTGGAATGATATGCCGTGTTCCTCGCAAGGTGGATGACACTTTGATTGTCGCAATGGAGCTGGTATTCCTCTTGCCGGATCCCTAGCTCTTTGATGAAGTCCTTCATCCACAATATTTCCTTGCAGGCTTCCACGGCTGCCATGTACTCCGCCTCTGTGGTTGACAACGCAACCGTCTTCTGCCGCCTCGACTGCCACGAAACAGCTCCCCCTACATATGTCATAACATATCCCGATGTTGATGGGCTGGTATCCACATCAACCGACATATCTGAATCGGTGAAACTGTCAAGTTGGGGTTTACCGGAGCCGAATCAGAGACACATACCTGAGGTGCCTTTCAAGTATCGGAGTATGCATTTTACCGCATTCCATTGCTCCTTGCTGGAATTGCTTATAAACCGGCTCACCACTCCGACTGCGTATCTGATATCTGGTCGGGTACACACCATTGCGTACATTAAGCTCCTGACGGCAGAGGCATATGGTGTTTTCATCATATCCGCCTTCTCTACTTTCGTCTTCGTGCTTTGCTTACCAGATAGCTTGCAGCTTGCTGGGAGTGTTGATCCAACTGGTTTTGTGTCTGACATGTTGAACTGCTGAAGCACCTTTGTCACCTATCTCTCTTGTGACGGCCACAATTGCTTCTTTGACCAGTTCTGGATGATATGCATCCCCAGTATCTGTCTTGTCGGACCCAAGTCTTTCATTGAGAAGGTCTAGTTCAGAGCCTTCTTCAGCATTCGTATCTTGACTTGGTCTCGTCTGACGATCAACATGTCATCCACGTACAAGAGGAGTATCAGGAAGTCTCCACCTTCGAACTTCTTCACAAATACGCAGTGATCAACCTGCGTCATGTGGTACCCTTGATCGGTCATGAAGGATTCAAACTTCCGGTACCATTGCCGGGGAGCCTGCTTCAAACTATACAGGCTCTTCTTCAACCGGCAAACCAGGTGCTCCTTCCCTTTCTTCACAAATCCCTCCGGTTGCTGCATGTAGATCTCCTCTTTGAGGTCGCCGTGGAGGAACGTCGTTTTCACGTCTAACTACTCTACCTCGAGGTCCATGCTTGCCGCTATGCTCAACACCGTCTGGATGGAAATCATCTTTACTATCAGGGCAAATATCTCATCAAAGTCCACGCCCTTCTTCTACTGGAACCCCTTCACCATGATCCTAGCTTTGTATCTTGGGGGGCTGCTGACATCTCACAGTTTCAGCTTGTACACCCACTTGTTTCGGAGTGCCCTCTTTCTTTTCGACGACTCCACCAATTCATACGTGTGGTTCTCATGCAGGGAATCCATCTCATCCTGCATGGCACTCAACCACTTGCGGCTGTGGGTGTCTCTCTTAGCTTCTTCGAAGCTTTCCGGCTCCCCCTCATCGGTTAGCAACATGCGCTCTGGATCCAGAAATCTCTGGGGTCCGGCTCTTCTCTCTCTGAGAGGATATCTACGTCTTTGGTTTCCGGCAACCAGCTCCTCTGTTTGTTCTTCCTCTGAATCCGATTCAGGGTCTTGGCCAGTTCCGATTTCAGCTTCCTCTTCTTCTTCTTCTGCCGGTTCGGTATCCTCACCGTAATCGGCTGGTTCTTCGAGTGTCAACCGGCTCTTAGCCGGGTAGGTCCGTATCTCATTGAACCGATCCTTACCAATCGACTCAGAGTTCATTATCTTCTTCTCCGACTCCCAGTCGGCAAGGGTCTTGTCCTCCATGAAGATAATATCTCGACTCTGGAAAACCTTCTTGTCGACCGGTTCCCACACTCGGTAGCCGAACTCATCATCGTCGTATCCGAGGAATATACAAGGCCGGGACTTTGGATCCAACTTAGCTCTCCAGTCATTTGCAACATGCACGTAACCGAGACACCCGAACACCTTCAGATGCCGGTAAGACACTTCCTTTCCGGTCCACACTCTCTGCGGTGTGTCTCCGTCCAAGGGCACTAAGGGTGATCTGTTTGTCATGTACGTCGTTGTTGCTAGCGCCTCAGCCCAAAACGACTTGGGTAACCTTGCATGTGCCAACATGTTCCGGACCCTCTCCATTATGGTCCGGCTCATCCTCTCGACCAACCCGTTTAGTTCTGGCATCTTCGGCACGGTAAATTTGAGCTGGATTCCCTTTGAGCGGCAATACTGCTCGAACTGCCCCCGGTATTCTCCTCCATTATCTGCTTGAACCGCCTTCTGCTTCCGGCCGGTTTCTCTTTCCACTCTTGTGTGGAGCTCCTTGAAGACGGATAATACCTGATCCTTCATCTTCAATGGTGTGGCCCACAGCTTCCGGCTGGGGTCATCTATGAACGTCACGAAGTACTGCGCTCCGGCGTGTGACTTCGTGTCCACTTGACACACATCGGTATGCACCAGCTCCAATGGTGCATTATGTCTCATCGGTGGCCTTGAGTGGAAGGAGGTTCGGTTTTGCTTACCGGCCAGGTAGTTGGTGCACCTCTCAAGGTGCACGTCTTTCACTGGAATGACGTTGTCATCATCTCGCCTCTTCATCCCCTTCTCGCTCATGTGACACAATCTCTTGTGCCACAACTCACCGGTAGTGTCAAATGCAACGTTCACTTCTTCCCAGCATAACCAGGCATTCATCAGGTACAGTGTGTTGACTTTCCGGGCCCTAGTAACTATTAGGCTCCCTTTGATAAACTTCATGACTCCGTTCCGGATGCTACCCATGTAGCCTTCATCGTCTAGCCTATCGGCTGATATTAGGTTCAGTCGAACCTCCGGAACGTGTCGGACATCCTTCAGCAGCAACTTGCATCCGGTTGGTGTTGACAGCCACACATCTCCTATGCCGACAATTCGACATGTACCTTCATTTCCCATCCGGACATAGTCATGCTCACTGACTATGTAGGATGAGAAGCATTTCCGGTCCGGGGTTAGGTGGAACGACGCTCCGGAATCGACAACCCACGTTGTCTCATCACCGGCATGGTTCAACTCACTCTCCTCAGTGATCACTTATTGCGATTGCCGTCATTCCCTTCCGATCCGGTCTTTACCATTCCGGTCCGGTTACCGCTTCGAATCGGTACTGTCGGTTTCCTTTTCTTTTCGGAAATGCCGACAATTCTTCTGGAAGTGCCCCGGCTTGCTGCAATAGAAGCAAGTGGGCCTCCCCCTTGACTTTGACTGTGTCCCCGACTTTTCCCGGTTCTGGGGACTCCGATTCCTTTGTCTTCCGCTTTCCAATTCAGTAAGGAGCGCTTTGGGGTTGGGGATCACCTCCTTGTCTTTCCGATGCGCCTCCTCATCTAGCAAGGTCGACTTGACTCTTGCTAGGGATAGATGCTGTCCTTCCGGTCTGGCGTTGCCCAAAGTGACAACTAACATCTCCTAGCTATCCGGGACGGAACTGAGCAGGAGTAATGCTAGTACCTCATTGGTGAGAGGTACTTCCAACGATGTTGCCTGGTGTATCAGCCCCTAGAAGGCATTCATGTGCTCTGCCATACTGGAGCCATCTTGGTATCGGAGTCTTACTAGTTTCCGAAATACTGAAACCTGATTAACAACATTTTTGTTCTGAAACATAATGCCGATCTTCTCCCAGAGCTCACGAGCCTTGCTCTCTTCATTGAAGTTGTTGTACAGGCTCATGTTGATGAAGCACCGTATGTACGTCATTCTCTTCATGTGCATCACCTCCCATATCGTGGCATCAATCTTGTCCGGTCTCTTGTCCCCGAACTAAACCGGCAACCAAAGATCTTTAACCACGAGCATGACCCTCATCTTCGACTTCCACACTGAGTAGTTGGAGCTGGTGAGCTTGAACATGCCTGCCAACGAATCTTGCATTTTTCTGTGTCGTTTCACTTTGATACTAGATTGACATGAACTATGCGGAATATTACTCGGCCTCAACCGAGTCTCAGATCGTGTCATTTGGAATCGAACACCGAGAATGGGAATGGAGGTGAATACAGGCACACACACAGACGATATGAGAGAGGGTACACAGTATGTTAACGTAGAAAACCTTGAGAGGGAAAAACCACGGGATCCCACAGACTCCAAACTATCACTACGTCAACGAATACAACAGGGAGCACAAAGGCAACAACCTCTTGCTCTCAACCTTCGCCTAGCTGCGTTTACAGCAAATACACACTCTCTGTATCGCGCTCTCTCTCTCTCTCTCTGTTAAACTCTGTACAGCAGTTACACCAACAACTCTATACAAAATAATGACAACACACACTTAAGTGTTTGCCCTAGGTCATATTTATACTAATATGACGTTCGGACTATTTACAGATATAACCTTAATGGGCTCTCAGAAACATATTTACCTATATCTCCCTTCATCTGGTGAGAGCTTCTCATCGGGCCTTCATCATCCGGTTCTCACCGGGTCTTCCTTACCGAGTATTCATATCCCATTCGGAGGGACTGAAATCCTAACACTATTGTCATTTCTCTAAACCCTCTCCTAAAACTCCTTATATAAACCTATCCACCCCTAATGGTCATTTTAGCACTGATGAGCCCGTAGTGGGCGAAACTAGTTTGCTGATGACAATATCCCCATGTAATTTCTTTTTCAATCTTAATGATAATTAGTAATAGCTTTGCTCTTAATCTCTCTCTCTCTCTCTCTCTCTCTCTTAAAATGTTAGTAATATTTGTTTTAGTCTTTTTAATTAATACTTAATGACTAGCCCTCTCTCCCTTTCTCATTATATTTTTAGATATTTTAGTTATATTTAAGTTTTAATCCCTATATTAATTTAAGTTATCAAGTTTTAATATCTCGCTCTCTCTCTCTCATGCTCTCATGCTCTCTAAGCCGTGCACCGATGATACACCATTCCCACTCCTTGTCAACGATTGTATGATCGACAAAACTCTTCCGATTCTCACCGGGTCCAGTTCATCCATAATCGGATCCCATCCGGAGGGACCGATTTCCCAACAATCTCCCCCTTCACTCAAGCATGGGATGTCTCGCCAACCCGATCCGCTTTTGGCACTCGTCCAGTTTGTCGGTTGTGAACACCTTGGTTAGCATATCTGTCCCATTCTCCTCTGTGTGGATCTTCATCAGCACAAACTCTTGATCTTCTACTATCAGGAGTAGTACTAAGACAGAAAAGTACTGTCAAGAACAATACTAAAATAGAGAAGGAATTAGTACTAAAAGATGAGGATTAGTACTAAGGGAGGTGTAGAACTCTCGAGAGAAGGAGAGAGTGAGTGTGAGAGATAGATAGATAGATAGATAGATAGATAAATAGATTATATTATCGTCTTCGAAGGTCAAATTTTACCTGTGAGACCAAAAAATATTACATTTCAAGTGATACGTGTGAAAGTGAGTAGTGACTCTCGATGTTCAAGAACTTTACCAATGAATGTTACAATCACGAGTGCACATTGTGGTTGTGAGAGGAATTCATGCAAAGATTGGGCTCGATCGAAGAGATGTGGAAAGCATGGTCGAATATGATCAAAGGCAGAGCATTGTATCAAACTGTGATTAACAATCGGCAATGGTTCGGTTCGGTTTGAGAGGGTCCAAACCGAACCGTTTTAAATTTGTGAAACCTGAACCAAACTGCGAAACCATTAAACCGAACCGTTCAACATTTTTTAAACCTTAAAAACCGCGGTTTCATGATTCAGTTTTGGTTTTCAACATAGGTCAAATTTATAATTTTTTAAAATTTATAATATTTCATTGTTTATAATTTTTAGAATTTTTAAGATGTTCCTAAAATGTGAGAATAATGTGTAAAAATGAAAAGATTGTTAAAAAACAATTTAAAATTTTATTTTTTTTAAATTTTAAAAAAATTAAAAAATAGAAACTGTTAAACCGTTAAAACCACGGTTTTTTAATGTTGAAACCAAACTGGAACCGAACCGAACCGTTGAAACCGTTAAGCCGTTAAACCGCGGTTTCGCGGTTCGGTTCAGTTCAAACCCAACCGTTGCCGATTGTTAAGTGTGATACTCAGATTCACAAACTTGTTTAGGGCAAAGTGTGCATAGCCGACCACTCTCATCACTTGTGCCCCGACGCCCTGTTTCACATCGCAATGCATGTGAGCTAAGTCGCATGGAAGCAATGGTTCGAATGGCAGATAATGGTATGGGCTCTAACATGTATCAATGTGTACGATTTCCTCGTTCCGCAAAGAATATGGTTTTGTAGTTAGCTGCAAGATGTGAAGTATAATGTGTGAAGCGTGAGCCTCCACATTTGTCCCACGTCATGATACATTGGCATTGCAAGAAGGCCTCATTTACAGAGGAATCTAATGATGCATCATCAAGCAAGTGTCTCGCATCCCATCAACCAAACCATTTTTCTATACCTTGCATCCAACCGGAACACAAAAATTTGCTTTTATGCGTCTTTTGGATCTTTTTGCTTGCTTCCCACGCAATTCTAGGAAGTCGATGTGAGGGACTTTTTTGAACCTTAAGCATGTATTCAACAACCCTTTCCATGGCCATGATCTCAATGGGAAGCGATCCCGTCTCAAGGAGGAGGGTGTAGGGCGTTTGTTTCTTAACTTGTAGAAACTTTGTAAGAAAATGTTTTTCGACATTTTCAAACTCTTTCCACATAGATTTCGGGATGCTTCCACCCCATACTTCCACCCCATAGAGAAGAACTGGTGTCACCAAAGTGTCGAAAAGATATTTCTTGAGGACCCAACACTTAATATCTCCAAGATTGGATGTGTTCTCAAATGCATAGTATGCTCGCTTAGCCGCCTCTAAGCGGCGTGTAGCACATTCATTCCATCTATGATTTGAATGAACTTCAAGGCCAAGATATTTGAAGCTTTCCACACATTCAAGTGGCTCATTGTTGTACATAATGCATGGTTTATCTCTTTGTCAGCTCTTCACAAGAATAATCTTTGTTTTAGAGCTATTGATACTTAATTTAGTATGCATGCAAAATTTTTCCAATGCCTTCATAAGCTTTTGTGCATTTCCTAAAGTATTTGCAGAAAGCACTACATCATCTGCATATAGCAAAAGCATAATCACAACATTCCCAATGGCAACTTCTTCAACACATTCTTCCTTTGCAAACTTGGTAACCATTTCTTCCAATTCATCAATGCATAGACCAAATAGTGTTGGTGAGAGTGTGCATCCTTGCTTAACACGAATAGTGCTTTTGAAAAAGTCTGAAAGTTTATCTCTCATGCGCACACAACATATAACCTTCTCATAAATTCAGGAAATTGCAAGCATATATTCACTTGGCACCTCAAGTTCTTCCATTCGCCTCCAAAGATGCTCACGAGGTACCATATCAAAAGCCTTCTTGAAGTCTACAAAGCAACAATATAAACCTTTACCCCTAAGGCGACTTTCCTCCATTAATACTCGAAGGGTGATAAGGTGATCAATGCTGCTATGGTGTTTCCGAAAGCCAGCTTGTCCATAAGCTCTCTTACCATTTTTTTCGCCCATACACTTATCTTTGATTCCATTATACATCCAAATAGTTTTGCCATTAATGAGCCAACCATGATGCTTCAATAGTTGTTTACATTATTTATATCTCCACCTTTACCTTTGTAGTCCAATTGTACGGTATACCATGTTGCAATGCATCATTAAACATATCACTTATCCATATATGTGCTTCCTTTCCCGTCCATTTGAGCATTTCAGCCTTTATACATTGAAGATTGCTTGCCTTTCGAGAGGCCAATTTCTTAAGTCCTATGCATATATCTTCAATTGTAAAGAAGGGAGGCATATGTGAAAGAGAACCATAACACATCATCTTTCCGGCAAGAGATAACTCATATAAATTCTTACAATGCATAGACAAGTTGTGAAGAGTTAAGTCACCATAACTCTCAACACGTTTCCCCTTTAGATTTCCCCAAAATTTTGCACGTGCACGTGCTTTCTCTTGTGTTTGGATAAATTGTTGAGTAACTTCCCATATTCTTCTCTTTCTTTGAATAAGCCTTTTATACTCATGCAAATGCTTCTGGTACAAACAAATGCATTTACATATCCTCTTGCATCCTTGAGATATGTGGCATGAAAGATTCTTGTGAATCAAGTTGGAAACTTCTTGTACGAGCATTCATGTCACCAAACACAATAACTTCCCCTTTGGATTTGAAATAAGCAATATCATCTTCTAGATTGGCAAACGGTTGATCTTTATCCAAACAAGCATAAAAGTTAGAATCTTGATGAGCAATGTAACATCCAACTACAAAAGTGGGCAAATCATTAGGTGTTTCTATTTTAAGCCATATGTAGCATTTATGTTCATCAATAAAGCATATCAATAAAACTTAGATGTTCCAGATGACTTTTAGAAAACTTGTGGAACTATAGATGAAGATGCAGGGCAACTTGTTGAATTAGAAGACGTTTCAGAGTCTGAACATACTAACAATTCAACTTAGCGTACTGACGAAGCCAATGAGGACAATCCTGATGAAAGAGCTAATCCTGAGTAGACGGCTTTACCAGACTTATTATTCGATTGAATGGTTATGGCTTATTGTAAATTTTGAACAATATGAATTGTTAAATTTTGACGTAATATATAAGTTGAGCTTACTTATAATTTTCGTGTAACAATCATTGAACTTAGAAATTAAGTATACTTGTATGTGTACATGTTATCTAAACTCTCCTTTATCATTTGGGGTATATCGGAGATAAGTTTATACTCTATCATTTACTCGTATGATTGGAATGTTATTGTAGACTAGTTTATTTATACATTGACAATGTCATGTATCACGTGTCAATGGAAATTTTCTCTTGACATAGTAGTATCTCTTAATTGCAAGGTTCACAATTTGCTTTAAGATGTATTATATTTAAATATACACACATAATTAGAAGAAGTCACTTATTCAATGGGGCATGCTTTTTAGAATATGAACAAGGACCCGTGTTACTATTATACTTGTGTTGACAAATACACCCCTGTCTAAGATTTGGACAAAAACATGGTTGATAGAATATACGTCGGATGATTTTGTTGACATGATATTAGTTAGTTCTTTTTTTCGCTATGTTTTCATAAACCACATACACATGCGTCGTGCCTTGTTGAAATTCTGCTTAAATAAGGCATTTTTTAACATCTCACTAAGATATGAAAAAGAGAATGCGACATATTACCTATTTCAAATGACCCGGTGTTTGAATGAGGATAACAAAAGATATATATTATGTTAAGGGAATATACAATAGTAGCTCGGAGGCTTAAGACTGACGTTGAACCGATTTGGTTCGAAATAAAGCCTTGTGCCTCCTTTCATAGTGCTCTCAAGAGTACTCCTGAAGTTTCTAGAATGTTCCAGAGAAATCTAGAATATACATCAAATTTCTATAGTAAAACCTAAATGAAAATAATATTTTTTGTATTACAACATATAGTATAATGGTCAAGAGCTCGGCCCATGTAACGTAAGGTCATGGGTTCGAGTCTTGCCCTATCATGACATTATCCTCTCTTTAAAACGATGAGCGTCATGAGTCGTTTTGGATTGAGGACCCGATTTGTTTGGATATTGATGATGGAAGTCTTCAAGAAGAGCACGAGCATTGGTCACATTCTCCATTGGTTCCCAAGTACGCTCGTTGGGACTATATCCTAGCCAATTGACTAAATAGTAGACCTTGTTGCGAACAATCTTGGAATTTGACAGGAACTAAATGCTTGTTATACGCAACGCTCGGCCACAACTGAGCTTAGAATCATGCACAGAAAACGGGAAATAAAGCACGACACGAAGAAGACAAGAGTACGCAGGATGTTTACGTGGAAAACCCAAACTAAGGGAAAAACCACGGCAGCCCACAGGCTGCAAACTATCACTATGTTAGAATGTACAACATTGAGTTCACGGAGGCAACGACCTCGTGCTCACGATCTTCGCCACAGGCGGCGGTTACAACAGAGGCAACGACCTCTTTCTCTCTCTCTCTCTCTGTACACAGTTACGCGCTCTCTCTCTCCTTGCACCAACAAGAATGACAACAACAAGAAGACTAAAAGTTTGCCCTAAGTCATATTTATACTAATATGACTTTTCGGCTATTTACAAATATAGCCTCGATGGACTCTTAGAAACATATTTACGAATATGTCTCTTCATCCGGTGAGCATTCCTCACCGGGTCTGCACCATCCGGCTCTCCGAAACCGGGTCCTCCTCATTCGGTTCTCACCGGGTCTGCACCATCTGGCTCTCCGTAGCCGGGTACTCCTCATCCGGTTCTCACCGGGTCTGCACCATCCGGCTCTCCGAAACCGGGTACTCCTCATCCGGTTCTCACCGAGTCTGCACCATCCGGCTCTCCGTAGCCGGGTACTCCTCATCCGGTTCTCACCGGGTCTGCACCATCCGGAGGGACCTGTCTCCCAACAGAATTGAGGATATCGACAACCTCGTACTCAGGTCCATCTTCAAGCTCGATCGGGGGTGGAGGTTGCTTAATACGACCTGGGATGGTGCTGTCTTGATAGGGTTGGAGGAGAGAACTATGAAACACTGGATGTATCCGAAGTGGTGGAGGTAGATCGAGACGAAAAGCGACATCATTACTTTTTCCGATAATACGAAAAGGACCTAATCGTCGGTAATCCAACTTCTCGCATGGGCGAGTAGTCTTGATGTGTCATTGTAGTAGCCACACCCGATCTCCAATGTCAAAACTGGATGGAAGTGTTGTTGGGGTGGGGGGTGAAACCTAGAATGGCTTCACCCCCCTCCCAAGGGGGTTACGATAGTGAGAGAGCTAGAGAGAAAGACAAATACAAAATGACACAAAATGAGGGGAAAAATGTCTATCCCATTATGCCCCATGGGTGGGGTTTATATAGTACAAGAGGTAATCGTTACAAATAAAGAATGAGACAAGTAGGGAGTTACATTACTTACCCACTTTCTCACCTTTGTACACATGCACACAAATATGCATGTGTTCATACACATACTCATCCTCATACATTCATTTATAATACACATACACATCAACCACATCATTACACAAACCCTTATGCCTGCCCGTATATTCTTACGGGTAACACATGGCACGCCTGTGGGACAATGCATTGCACGGTGAACCCACTCGCCATGGCAATTCTTCTTGACCGGAACTCCATCGGTCGTCTCAACGGTCAGAAATCCCTCGACCGGATCACTACTCTATGATCGATAACTTCGATCGGAGCTTTGCTTGACTCGAACCTTCTAGTTCGGTCAGCACAAGTCGCGATTGGATCATACACCAATCGGCTAATGCAATGTGGCATGGGTCGTTAAATCATGTTGTGCATTTGTGTATTCTTTCTTTCATCATGTGAAGTGAGTTTTATATTTTTTGCTCTTTGGTCTTTAAAACTTTTTACCCTCAAATTTTTTGAAATTTTATTTTTAGCCCTTGTGTTTTCAAAATTCTGCATTCTGCCCTCCACTTTTTGAAATCTCAAGTCATGCCCTTGAGCTTTTGAAATTTCATCTTCTCTGCCCTTATGTTTTTGAAATTTTCTCTTCATACCCCCTCTTCTCTTTCTTCGCTTCCTTCTCTCTCCTCATTTTCTTCTTTCTTTTCTTCTTTTGCTTTCTATTTTCATCTCTGTCTGTGTCTTCGTGGCCGTCATTCAGCCCTACTCTCGGTCACGCATCTCGGCCGTACTCTCGAGCGCGCGTCTCGGCCGTGCATCTCGGCCGTATTTTCGACCGCTCTCGGTCATGCGTCTCATCTTGGCCATACTGTTGGCCGCGGGTCCCAGCCATACTCTCAACTGCGCGTCTCGGCCGTTTTCCCAGCCACGCGTCTCGACCGTACGTCTCTTGGCTGTACTCTCGGCCAGGCATATCGGTCGTCTTCCGCGTCTCGGCTGTACTCTGGACCACGCGTCTCGACCGTAGTCTTGGCCACACTTCTCGGCCGTGCTCTCAGCCATGCTCTCGGCCATTCATCGCCACCACTCACCCGTTGTTCGGGCAATTGCAATTGTTCGACCAACACTTAGCTACTATCGGCCACTTTCTGGCAAATCACCGCCGCCATTCGGCCGCTGTTTTGCAATCACTGTTGTTCGATTGCCGCCACTACGGCCGCTATCCGGGCAATTGCCATTGTTGAACCACTACTCGGCCGCTGTCGGCCACTGTCCGACAAATCCCCACCGCCATTCGGCCGCTGTTCTACAATCGCCTTTGTTCGATTGCCGCCACTCTAGCCGCTGTTCAGCCATTCCGGCCAGTCTGACCGCTGCAGCTGTGGCCACTGTCCGACCATCGGTTGGTTGGCCATTCTGGCCATCTCCGCCATTGTCTCTGTCGGCATTGTCTACAATATTCCTCTTCTTCTGGTCCTCTTCGTCTTCTCGCTCTCGTCGTTTGTCGTCGCTTGGTGGGCTTCTTGTTGTTAAATCTTTGAGCGGTCAGATGGCTGGAGAGGGAGAGCTTCCTAGTCGACGCCATGGCACCGCCCTGGTGCATGGTGGAGCCGCTAGTAGAGAAGCTATGCTGGAGGATGAGGTGGTTCCTAACCCCGGTGTCGCTGTAGATTGCGGTGCACTTCCGACTCATTCATGCATTTTGCCATCAATCCCTTGCCTTTGACACGAAATTGTCTGAAATATTCAACAATTTTCAATTTCTTCTTCTTCACGATATGCAAGAATCCCGTCTGAGAAGCTAGAGATGGCAAGAATTCTTAGAAGAATCTGTGATTCGATGATAGCTATAGTTTGTTGGTTGAGTAGGAAGAGCGAATCTTTTTCTGCATTGTTCATTGTGTCCACAAAGAAACTGTGAAGAAGAAGAGGATGAATGGAGATTATTTCTGCATCAATGTAACATACGGCCATTGTCTTCTTCTCTCTTTGATGCTTCTTCTTTAATCTGTGTACTTTGTTCTTCTTCTTCTGTCTTCTTCGT
Source organism: Azolla caroliniana (assembly GCF_043228905.1). Lineage (NCBI taxonomy): Eukaryota > Viridiplantae > Streptophyta > Polypodiopsida > Salviniales > Salviniaceae > Azolla > Azolla caroliniana. The sequence goes on from NW_028230448.1 coordinate 9,141,387, forward strand.
CATCGTTTCTCATGGATGGATGCCTCTCATGGATGGATGTGTGGGGTGCGTGTGAGCCTCTTTGATGAGAGAGAGAGAGAGAGAGAGAGAGAGAGAGAGAGAGACTCTCAAGGGGATAGTGTGGAAATCATGTGGAAATCTCCATCACAGGCTGGCTCTCACACTCAAAATTGATGTACAAAGCACACTCCCTAACACAAAAACAGGCAGACGGAGAGAGGGATAGAGACAGATTAGTGATGGAGGAGAGTGAGGCATAAACTTCCTCTCAAGGGGGTCGGCCATTCAGGCGTGCCAAAAGTGTTGTTGGGGTGGGGGGTGAAACCTAGAATGGCTTCACCCCCCTCCCAAGGGGGTTACGATAGTGAGAGAGCTAAAGAGAAAGACAAATACAAAATGACACAAAATGAGGGGAAAATGTCTATCCCATTATGCCCCATGGGTGGGGTTTATATAGTACAAGAGGTACCCCGTTACAAATAAAGAATGAGACAAGTAGGGAGTTACATTACTTACCCACTTTCTCACCTTTGTACACATGCACACAAATATGCATGCGTTCATACACATACTCATCCTCATACATTCATTTATAATACACATACACATCAACCACATCATTACACATACCCTTATGCCTCCCCGTATATTCTTATGGGTAACAGGAAGCCCATGAAGATCCGCATAAACCTTGTGTGTTTGTTGAGCTTGTTGTAGATGAGTACATAAATCCGTTTGTATCTTACGTTGTCGTAGTGTAGGTTGCACACTATGTGGAAATTATATTTTTGTCCCTCCGGATAGAGAATGGAGTGCTCGGTGAGAACCGGAAGAAAACGGCATACCGGCAAGGAGGAAAAACGGCATACCGGCAAGGAGGAAAACGGCATACCGGCAAGGAAGAAAACGGCATACCGGCAAGGAAGAGCCGGATAAAGAGACATAAATGTAAAAAGAAAGGAAATAATCACTACTGCGCAGGGCGTGATTCGAACTCTGCACCTCCACGTTGACAAACCCCAACCTTACCATTACATTAAATTATCTTAAGTGTTTTAAATATAGATTTAATATGTATAAGACCTTTATTTATGCATACCTTTATTAAAAGGTAAATCGTGTATTTCTTTAATATATGAAAAAGAAAAAAACACGAGACACTAAAAATAACTCATGCACATCTAGCGTGCATGAGCCCTATACTTAGGAAATAAAAAAGCATCACATGCACATTTAGTGGACATGAACACTTTTTGTAAAAAAAAAAAAAAAGCATGAAGCCATGCTTAGCTCTTCCTCCCTTATATAAGGAGGAGAGAAATATGTAAAGGGTTGTTGATTATTTGGATTAAGAATTAATCAATACAAAAATTATTCATGGGATTCACGATTTATACATCTACTTCTCTCTTAACACCCTAAGTACCAATTAATATAGTATACTCGTGTGATTCACGAGTTTCTTATCTTTCTCTTTGCTATTTACTCATAATTAATCTCTATCTCACGAACTTCTTTCTCCTAGTCCAAGACCTCTGTGGTTCCCACCCGACTCACGCAACGATCCGGAGCCGAAAGGCACGACACAGTTGGTGAACCCGACGTGAAGACGGGTGGCAAGGAGATGGAGGCTCAACAAGCTAACAATATGATGGCGATGTTCGAACGGATGCTTCAAGAACAACGCACGATGTCGGAGATTTCGGCATCAGTAGAGCGGCTCGTGCAACGCAACGGGCAATTTAATGGTAAGGATGTGTCGCGATATTTGCAGGACTACAAGGCGGAGATGCTCCGGTGCCGGGCTTCGGAAGGACTGCAAGTGACATCCTTTAACCGGGTGGCGACCGACGGGCTTCAAGGGAGTATCCACGGGTTGCAACAACAAAATCCGACGTGGGAAGCATTCGAAGAGGCGTTAAAGACCACGTTTGCCATCGAGGACTCCTCCAAGGCAACGCGGAGGGGATTCGAGGATTGGGTGGAAACGTCAGGTAAGGGGTTGAAGGTCCTCGAAGTGTTTTCGACATTCGAAAGTCGGTTCGGGAGGTTGTCCGCGAGAGATCAAACTATTCTTGCGCCGGACAAAGTCATCATGTTTTTGCGAGCTGTGGACGTCCGGGACCGGAAAGATCTCGGAGTGCTTCTTGAGGACGCGACCACCGAAAGCGGCCTCACCGAAACATGGGAAAGCGTGCGGGATATCGTCGCGCGGTACACGAAGAGGGGGCAATGGCTTGCCAACGAAGAAAAGAGGGTTTCGGAACCGATTCCGAAACCGAGAACGGGACTGGAAGACCATCAACCGAGGGCTCGGGAGATTACGGCCGAGAAGGGAGTCGACGCGTCTACGGTGGAGCAGCTGCTGAAGGAGATGGAGAATCTAAAGATCGCGATGGTGAAGAAGTCGGACGACCGCCCCACAAGCTCCAAATATACGGATCGACGGTGCATATGGTGCGATAGCGCCGAACACGATCGGAAGGATTGCGACGACCATAAGGAGGCGCTACGACGGGATCTCATCTACTACGAGGGAAACCGGATTCATTCGATGGACTCTCGGAAGCCACTCCGACCGAACTTCCGGAAAGGCGGCATGAAGAAGGTGCTCGAGGAGGAGTTAGCGGCAAGAAGCAACTATGCGACAACCGCGGGAATATGTGTCGGGGAGTCAACGGGAGCGAAGGCGTCTTTCTGGCCGGAGGTGCTAGGAAACACCGAGAAAACCGACTCCAACGATATCCGAAACACCGCGGAAGGCGTCCGGGAAGCTACGGGATGGGAGTGCCCTGTCGACAAGAATAGCATATACGCCCTGTGTCAATTACATGAGGTGTATGTGGACGAGAAACGACGGCGCACGGAGGATGCGGCCGGACCATCGAAGATACCGGAAAGCTGGAACTCCGGAGGTAAGGGAAAAGAAAAGGCGACTCCGGCATTCAAGCTCGCCTCGGACATAGAACAACAAACCGACTTGAAAAGAGTGTTCGAGGAAAGAATCTTGGATAGCCGGGTAGATTTTTCGCTGCGGGAACTACTCGGAATAGCGAAGAAGGAGTTTCATGATCTTCTCGTGGATCTCGTGAAAAGGAAGAGACAAAGTACGGAGGAAAATGCTCCAAGGGTGAATGCAAATACCGTTTCAATGAACGACACCGAAGTGGAAGGCGAAATTCCGAACTCCCACTATACAAGGCCACACTGGGCACGTGCGACTACGGAGACTCCGGTCCGAATCGGCAACATCAAAGAACCCGTGCTAGCATTGATTGATCACGGATCGGAGATCAACTTGATGTCCAAGGAGTTCTACCGAAAGGGGAAGTGGCCTATAAACACCAACCATGGATGGAAGATTCGGGCAGCCACGAAAACGACAGAAGACCTATTTGCGGCTTGTCCGGATGTGACGGTAAAGATCGGGGATGTCGAAATTGACCAAAATTTCTTTGTGCAGGATGAGGTTTCACATTCTGTCATCCTCGGCCAACCCTTTATCACGGCTTCACGGATGGAGACGAAGGTGCTCGATAGTGGTGCGGCTTTTGCGCGAATTCGGAGCCAAAACGGAGGGAAATCCGTCCAATTCCTAACGGTGCCGGCAAATCACGAAAGGAACAAGAGGGAACTCTTGTCCCAAGTGAGAATGGATTTTTAAAGCGGACTGTTGCGGAGTGGGGAAGTGATAGTCCGAGAAGCCCTGATACCCCACACAGGAAGAAACCTCTCGGAGCAAAACAAGTACGAATCGGCCCGGATGGGGCATCTACGTACACGGCCGTAACCGGAGGAATGAAGAAACAATACCGACAAGTGGAGGATAAGTTACGGTCGGCATCAATAATAAAAGAAGACGAAGAAATCGTGGGAGTGATCGAGGAAGTGTTCTATGGGAATACACTACAACGGCTTGAAGAGCTTGCGGAAGATAAAAGCCAAGGGAACCGGGTAGTCCCGGTGGAATCGGTCGAGATGTACGAGATCGTTGCGAAAATGGGGCCGGATGCGCTCCGCAAAGAAGAAGCAATGGTAAGTACGAAATACAAGACCGTGGAGAAGAAGGTGAAACCGGCCGCGGGACCACTACCCGCCGATAGCGAACAAAAGAAGAAAGAAGTCTCGGGAGATCCGACACTTCGGAAGTCCGTGGATATCGGACATGCCTTCACAGATGAGACCCGGAAGAAACTTCGGATCGGTGGAGGTGGGTTCCTCTTACAAGAAGAAGAAAAACGGTTTCGAGAGATGTTGGAGCAACACGACAAAGCATTCGCGTTCACATCGAGGGAGATCGGATGCATTGATCCAAAGATAGTGGAGCCGATGGTGATTTTCACGATTGATCATGTACCGTGGAACCTGAAGCCGATTCCGGTGCCACGGGCGCATATTCCGAAAGTCATCGACTTGCTCAAGGAGAAGGTGGCGATGGGGATTCTAGAGCCATCAAGTGCTCCGTACTCAAATCGATGGTTTACGGTTCCGAAGAAGAATGGGTCACTCCGATTCATCCAAGACTTGCAACCGGTGAACAAGGTCACGATCCGGAACTCGGGAGTCGGTCCGATAGTGGACGAATTCGCGGAAGCTTTTGCCGGACGTGCGATATACTCCATCGGGGACCTATACTCGGGTCGGGGTATGACCAATTCCAACTAGCCGTGGAGAGCCGAGACATCACTACCATGCGGACACCGATAGGACTAGTTCGAATGTGCACACTACCACAAGGAGCGACAAACTCGGTTGCACATATGATGAACGCGATGAACAAGGTGCTTCGAGATTGCATCCCGGAGATAACGATGCCGTTTCTAGATGACATTCCGATGAAAGGATGCGCGGTGGAAGAAAAAGATGAGACTATGGATGATCGGGGATGCCGAAAGTTCGTGGTCGACCATATTCATGATTGCGAGAAAGTGTTGCGAAAGCTAGAAGATGTGCACCTAACACTTTCCGGGGAGAAATCGGCATTCGGGCAAGAAGAAATATTGGTGGTCGGACATCTATGTGGACCCTACGGCCGAAGACCGTCACCAACAAAGATCGATGCGATTCAAGCTATGAAGGAAGTATGTGAGTCAACATCAGAAGTTCGAAGGTTTCTGGGTGCGTGTGCATTCTATCACATATGGATTCCGCACTATGCACATATAGCGGACCCGCTCTATCACTTGTTGCGGAAAGGTAAGAAATTCGAGTGGAAACCGGAACACACTAAAGCCATGAGGAAGCTCAAGAAGACACTATGGAGGGCGGAATCACTTAAGAAGCCAAGCTACGAGCGGCCAATCATAGTAACGGTTGATACAAGTCCAACCGGTATCGGGTGGGTCATCAATCAAGCCGACTCGGATGGTTCGCGGTATCCGATTCGATTTGGAGCAAAGGTCCTCAACGAAAGGCAACGCGGATATGCACAAATCAAAAGAGAATTGTGGGGAGTCGTGTCGGCGATAAAATCGGATCGGGATTATTTGATCGGAGCTGAAGTGGTGATCGAGACGGATTGTCTTCCGATACTCGGGATGATGCGGTGTTGTACGATACCGGATGTGGCTATGCTAAGGTGGATTGCATATGTCAAGTCACTTAATCCGGAGGTTCGACACATCTCGGGGAAGGACAACGCGGTAGCGGACATGTTATCGAGGGCGCGGTTTGAAGACGACATAACCGAATCAGATAATGAAGAAGTTTCCGATGACTACTTCACGTCAGAACACATATGCCGAGTGAACGTGATCCGAGAATTCCGGGAAGAAGAATACGAGGGGGAAACCTTGATGATCGGGAAGATGCTACAAGAGGTCGAGGATTCAACCAATGATAAAGAAAGGAGAGCCGAGATCCGAAGGAAGAAGAGGCAAGTCCAAAAGTTCTTCTTGGAAAACGGTTTAATATGGAGGACGCCGAAAAGACCGGATGGGATACCACTTCGAGTAGTCGGGACGAAAGAGCAACGAAACCGGATAATGTCCGAGTTCCACGAATCCGATTGGGCTGGACATCGAGGAACATGGGCAACTTTTGTGAAAATCAAGCAAAGATATTGGTGGAAGAACATGTATAAAGATGTCGCGGAGTTCACAGAAAGCTGCGAGAAATGTCAAGTCTACTCCGGGGTCCGACACCGAGATGAGCTGCATCCGACATTCTCACCGACAATCAACTTCAAGTGGATGGTCGACATTGTAGCTATGCCGACCGGGATTGGACAAAAGAAATACTTGGTGTTAGCTCGAGAAGATCTCACAAACCAAGTTGAAGGTCGAGCGCTTCGGAGGAAAACGTGTGCCGCGGTGTGCCAATTTCTTTTGGAAGAAGTGTTTTGTAGGTACGGCTGCGTAGGACAAGTGATTGCGGACCGGGGAGAACTCGACTCGGACAAAGCTAGGGGATTCTTCGCCAAACATGGAGTTCGGTTAACGTTGACAACGGCCTACAATCCGGAGGCCAACGGGAAGATCGAACGAGGACATAGTCCGATCGTGAAAGCACTTGCGAAGGCATGCGACGGAAGGGTGAAGGATTGGCCACAAATGCTTCCGTATGCACTATGGGCGGATCGGACGACGCATAGCTCCGTGACCGGTTACATGCCGGCAGAACTCATGACCGGACAAGCACCGGTAATGCCAACGGAAACCGCAATCGCGACATGGACAATACTACCGTGGAAGGAAGAGATGAGCCGGGAAGATCTACTAGCGGTCCGGATACGACAACTGGAGGGAAGACCGAAAGATGTAGCGGAAGCGTCACGCCGACAACAAGAAGCACGATTCCGGAACAAAAGCCGGTTCGACACAAAGCACCGACTACGATCGAGGAGGATTGAAGAAGGAGATTGGGTGATCGTATATGATAGTAGCTTGGACCATCAACATACAACGATGCGGAAATTCGCGAAAAGGTGGTTCGGGCCGTACGAGGTTCGGAAGGTCTTCGACAACGGGACGTACCGACTGTCCGAGTTGGATGGAACAATACTACGAGTGCCTATAGCCGGGAAGCGGGTGAAGATTTTTAAGAAGCGGACCGACGACAAACCTTATGTGATCCAAGTCGAGGCCGACAACGAGGAGCAATCGGACGAAGACCACAATGATGCGGGAAGCGAAGAAAGTGGATTACAACTCATAGTCGACATAAGGGGAGAATCGGAGGAAGCTTCGGATGAAGACGGATACGAAGAATCAAGAACTTCGGCACATACCGGAGGATGTGCGGGTTTGGAGGGGGCGAGTGTCGTAGTGTAGGTTGCACACTATGTGGAAATTATATTTTTGTCCCTCCGGATAGAGAATGGAGTGCTCGGTGAGAACCGGAAGAAAACGGCATACCGGCAAGGAGGAAAAACGGCATACCGGCAAGGAGGAAAACGGCATACCGGCAAGGAAGAAAACGGCATACCGGCAAGGAAGAGCCGGATAAAGAGACATAAATGTAAAAAGAAAGGAAATAATCACTACTGCGCAGGGCGTGATTCGAACTCTGCACCTCCACGTTGACAAACCCCAACCTTACCATTACATTAAATTATCTTAAGTGTTTTAAATATAGATTTAATATGTATAAGACCTTTATTTATGCATACCTTTATTAAAAGGTAAATCGTGTATTTCTTTAATATATGAAAAAGAAAAAAACACGAGACACTAAAAATAACTCATGCACATCTAGCGTGCATGAGCCCTATACTTAGGAAATAAAAAAGCATCACATGCACATTTAGTGGACATGAACACTTTTTGTAAAAAAAAAAAAAAAGCATGAAGCCATGCTTAGCTCTTCCTCCCTTATATAAGGAGGAGAGAAATATGTAAAGGGTTGTTGATTATTTGGATTAAGAATTAATCAATACAAAAATTATTCATGGGATTCACGATTTATACATCTACTTCTCTCTTAACACCCTAAGTACCAATTAATATAGTATACTCGTGTGATTCACGAGTTTCTTATCTTTCTCTTTGCTATTTACTCATAATTAATCTCTATCTCACGAACTTCTTTCTCCTAGTCCAAGACCTCTGTGGTTCCCACCCGACTCACGCAACGATCCGGAGCCGAAAGGCACGACAACGTAACCGCTCCAAACGGTCCTCTGCACAAGGATTTGTTGGTAACTCTAGGGTTTCAAATACACATCACCGAAGATAACAGCCCGTGTAAGCATAAAATGGTGTCACCTTTGTCGATGAGTGGACAGAGTTATTCTATGCAAATTCAGCGAAGTGGAGAATATCCACCCAGTCATCTTGATGATAGCTTAAACAGCAGTGAAGATACTGCTCTAGCGTTTGATTTGTTCGTTTTTCTTGGCCACCTGTTTGTAGGTGGTAGCCGGAGGAGAGGTTACAAGTGACCTTAAGCATTTTAAAGAGGTGCTTCCAGAACTTTGACACGAACTAGGGTCCACAGTCGTTGATGATACTATCGAGAAGGCCATGATGCCGACATACTTCATGCATGACAATTTCGGCAGTTTCTTCATTGGAGATTTCCTTAGTACATGGCAGGAAATGGGCCATCTTCGTATATCGACTTATTACTGTTAAGATTGCATCGAATCCCTTAGAGACCGGAAGATCTCTAATGAAATCTAGGGCAATGGATTGCCATGGTTTGCTTGGAATTGGTAATGGTTCTAATAAACCATATGGATGATGCCTTGGCCTTTTTGCTCTACAACGTGTATCACAAGTCCGAACAAAATCTTTGACAAATTGTTGCATATGGGGCCACCAGAAGGATCGTTGTAATAAATCTAGTGTTTTAGTTCTACCAAAATGCCGAGCTAGATATGTGTCATGACAGTTTTGGAGTACTTGAAGGCGACAAGTACCATTAGAACATACAAGAGTTTCTTAAAGAATAGTAATCCATCATGACATTCGAATTGTCGATAGTCCGTGCTTGGTTGTTGCGACTGTGAACAAGATGCTCGAGAGGGATCAATTTGTGCTAGGATGGCTTGAGCAAAAACATTTGTCTTCAAGTCCTCACGTAGGGTATCGATAACGTGGGAATCCAAGGGCATACCGAAGACCTACGTTGCTTGCAGTTGTGCCGGTCCCAAGATTACTTGCTTTTGGTTATCGAAAGCCGGCTCGCCGGGACACAGTGCTAGACATGAATGTTGTGATAATGCATCTGCCTTCCCTTGTTGCTTCCCCGAACGATATGTAATTTTGAAGTTGAAATGAGAGAGGAATTGGGCCCACTGAGCTTGACGTCGATTTAACACACGAGCATTCTGAAAGTAGGCAAGGTTTTTGTGATCACTGAATACGATGACTTGATGAGAGCACCCCTCTAGAAAATGCCTCCATTGCATAAAAGAGTCCACTATTGCTAATAGCTAGCTCCTTATCATGAATTTCAAAGTTGATTTCCGCGGCGTCAAACTTGCATGAATGGAAAGCCAGAGGATGTAGCTTTTCTTCATTGCCTTGTTGAGATAGAATGCTACCCAAGGCGAAATCCTACGTGTTTGCTTCAATGATGAATGGTTTTTCTCGGTCAACATGAGCTAAAATAGGAGCCGCTATAAATGCATTCTTAAGACTCTCAAAAGCAATGTCTGCTTCTTCAGACCAATCGAACGATTTTCCCTTCTTGGTAAGTTGTGTGAGAGGCAGAACAAGCTTTGAGTAATCATGTATGAACTTGTGGTAAAAATTGGCAATGCCTAAAAAGCATTGCGCATCTTGCAACGAACGCGGAGTCTGCCACTCTACCACCATTTTGACCTGAGCTGGATCCATGGAGATTGCTGCCCCGTACGAGATGATGAGTGAGGGTCGAATGTTATCATGATGTTGTTGTGTATGTGTAGGGCATAAATGTAATTGTGAGTCTATACGTATGTGAACACATGCACACGTGTGTGCATGTGGATGGATACGAGGAGGTGTGAGTGAGTGTCCAGTATGAATGCTCGAGGGGGCTTACACCCCTATGTATCTACCCCCTCTTGTACTATTTAACCCCTTATGGGGAATGAATGAAACATGAATAATCATTTTCTCTCTCTCTCTCTCTGTCTCTTTGTCATCTCTCTCTCTCTCTCTCCCCTTAACGTTGAACCCCCTTGGGAGGGGGCTGGAGCCATTCTAGGCACCACCCCCCACCCCACAATGCTTCTCTATATGATCTCTCTCACCATCATACTCTCCATCACCATGTCTATCTTCATCACCAATCACCATTACCATTAACCCTAACCCAAAAAACATACAACACCTTTTGGCGACCACTAAGGTGACCCCCCTTTGGAGACGGAGTTGAAGAATAATACGCAGTGAACAATGATGCAACCCTCATTAGCGCGAGAAGTCGAATCGACGATGTGCGAGAACTGGTGGAAATATGAGAAAGAACAATGGTGTGATGACTATTCGCTGCAGAAGTATGCAAGAAAAGCAACAAATGATAGCAATGATGTGCAGAAGAAGTCGGAAATGGAAGATTGACTTATGCACAATTCTACAACGAATTAATCTCTATATGTGTATGTTTTATTTGGTTGGTTTTTGTCCTTAATGTCCGAGACATGTTGCCAAAGATGTGCAAAAATGATGACAATGCGTGAGAGGAAGTCGCGAAATGATGGCGTTACGTGAGTGTGCGAGAATAGAAATGACAATGTGCAAATGTGCGGTTAGCAATGACGTGTGTGTGCAAGAAAGCGTGCTGCAAGAGACAACCATGATGGCCCAGACAACCGACAACAAGATGGAGATGCCAGAAAGATGCTACCGGACAAGCAATCAGAATAACCAGAATGGACAGACATGCCGGACAAGGCGACGGATGACGGCCAGAATAGCGACGGTGTTCGGAAGGTTGCAGAGGCAAACGAAAAGACACAGCAGAACCAATTGCTGGAAAACGGACCAAAACGAGTCGGGATAAGACAGTTCGATGGCTAGAAAAGTGACATCGACAAAGGAAATGGCCGGAGACGACCAGAGATGGAGTCTGCCATCCAACCAGCCAGACGGGCCGAACAGGCGGAACGGTGACGGAGCTGGGACAACGATCAAACGGCGGTGGCCACATACTAACGGCTAAAGTGGTGGCGGACCAGCAACGGCCAAGTCGGACAGAGACAACCGAATGTGTCGGACGACGGAGATAGCCGGACCGACGACCGGACATCAGCGGAAGAGTAACTGGAGAAGCGGTTGGATGAGCCAGACGGATAGCAGCTGACGGCCGGAAACCCTAAACAGACAGCCAGAGGTGCTGAAACGATGGGTTGGATGGCATCGGAGCCGGAGACAGAGATGGAGAAATGGACATAAAGACAGAGTCGATAGACAAGGTCGGACAGAGACAAACGACACCGGCAACGTCAAACAGAGATGGACGACCGACAACGATGGAACCGGAAAATAGAGAAAAACAACCGGACATGGAGGCAAGGGCAGACGCATAAATCGTATGGCGACGGTGTAGAGGAAGCCATTACAACTATTGCACAACGAGCGACATAGGAAAATAAGGAAGAAAGAAGAAGACAAAGAAGATGCAGACAACGAATAACGACAACGACAGGAAAGAAAATAGAGAAAAAAAGAAGAGAATGAAGTAGGAAGAGAACATAGAAGAAGAAGAAGAAGAAGGAGAAGGAGATGTAGCCGTTGATGAACAGAGAAGTAAGAGGAAGAAGTCATGGAAGAAGAGAAGGCACATAACAGAGGATGGAGAGAAACGAGAAAGGAAGAAAAAGACCAATCCGGAAGAAGAACTGCATAAGAAAACAAGAAGAAGCAGATGAAGACAGGAGAGAAAGGACGACAAGAAGAGAAGCGGGAAACGAAAGCAGAAAGAAGAAGAAAGAGATGAGGGATACACACAAGAGAGAGTGCAATAATGGACCACAACAATAACCTAGAGATAAAGACGAAATTGAAGCAGAAGATAGGACGAGAAGAAAAATAGAGAAAGGGGCATTCAAGGAGTTTTGAAAACCTGAGGGCATCCGAAGAATTTCCAAAAACATGATTTCAAAAAACCGAGTCAGGGAGAAAACAAGCTCATGGCTAACAATGGGGGCACTCCAGCGTGCATTACCGATAGAAGAAGACCTACGTTTTCAGCAAGCTATACAATGTACGACTTGTCTCAATGCCGGGCACTCTACAATAGAATGTACCATGCGATCACATTGCATGTTATGCCATTCCAAGTCGCACACAATGGACCGATGCGAATATAACTTATTGAACCGGTAAGCGGCACCGGTAAGAAAAATCGCTACCTGCAACGATCGGGAAGAGGAAGAAGAACGTTGGCATCGAGACGAGCATTACTGGCCAGTACAGGATGTTCGTTAGAGCTATAGAAGGGACACTTATGACCGGGATTATAATGGTGACTGTTCTGATCGCGATCACTCTCCCAGTTACAATCGGAGGAGAGAGGATCATCGCAGGGATTACGAAGATCACTGCGGATAGGGATACAAGAACCACCGATGTTTTAATAAGAAATGAAACACCCGAAAGAAGGAGCGTCGAGAACTAGCAAAGGAATACCCATGAGAGCCGGAGAGAGGCTTGAGTGGCACCCAGCTAGAACAAAGACAAACGGAAGAGCCTAATCGACCAGCAATAGGATTTCAACCAAGTACCGGGCCAAAAGCAGAATCTAGCAATACCTGGAAAGCGTATTGTTATTATTGCCGGCAGGAAGGCCATTACAACAACCAATGCCCGGTGAAAAGTAACGAAAAACGACCGACAATCAATATGGTGGCAGCAAAGGTCGCGGATATACAAGTCACCACCAGGTCAAAAGGAAAGATGACGGAGTGGGAAGCACAAGATGGTATCCAGAAACAGGCCACCGAATGGGGCCGAAGTCAAACAACAAAAGGAGGCACCGACGGAGCTCACCGACACAATATAGTCAGAAAACCCAACATGGCAGGCGTTACGGGAATGTCAAATTACGTTACCATTAGGCCGGCTAGTACAATTAGTACCCTAGTTCACAGATGGGCTAAAATTGGCAACAACACCACCAGACTTGTCGTCGGCTCCAGCTTTCTTTTCCAACCCAGAGGAAGGGTTACCGGTGGTGGACACAAGCAGTCCGGCAATCAATGCCATTGTCAAAGGACGCGAACTACCAATGACGATCATCAACAAAGGATGGAAATCTAATATATAATAATTATTTCATTTCTTTTTACATAATGTGTGAAGATTCACACGACATTCGCCCCCACCAAACCTGCACATCCACCGGTATGTGCCAATTTTGGTAAGGCTTCACTTTTGTTCACTATACTTTTTCATCGATGCTTAAGACTGAATCGTCAAAAGCTTCGAATCCAATTTCTATTCTATCTCTTCTCTTGAAGATCTGGATTCTTTTACCGGTAGTTGGCAAGGCAAGTGGTGTACCATCCAATTCTACTAAATGATTGGTTGCATTATCTTCCACTTTCTTCACCACATATGGCCCAAACCATCGTTGTGAGAATTTTCGAGCCGTACTATGTTGGTTATCTAGGCTATTGTCATAGACTAGCACCCAGTCTCCTTCAACGATTTTCCTCAGTCGAAGTCGATGTCGTTTATCGAAGTCTTTCTTGTTCTTTAGCGTTACATTCTTTAGCCGAGCTTTAGCCACCTCTATATCTTCTAAATTCCGCTCCAATTGTTGAATCCTCAAGGCTAGAAGATCTTCTCTACTTATCTCATCTTGCCATGGCAATGCAAACCATGAAATAATGCTTTGTTCTACAGGCATTATCGGGTTCTGTCCGAATATGAGCTCTGCCGGCATGTATCCCGTCACCGTGCTATGAGTAGTCCTGTCAGCCCATAGTGCAAATGGCAATAGACATGACCATTCTCCTATTTTCCCATGGCAAGCTTTCACTAGAGCCTTCACAATCGGTCCATGTCCACGTTCCACCTTCCCATTTGCTTCCGGATTATATGCCATGGTAAGAGATAATTTGATTCCCATCCTCGAGAAGAATTCTCTAGCTTCATTGGCAACCAACTCGCCTCTATCAACCACTATCTTGCCGACGCATCCATATCTGCAAATAACATCTTCAAGAAGGAATCGGCATACCGATGATGTCTCCTTAATTCTTAATGCTCACCCTTCAACTTGATTGGTAAGATCCTCTCTAGCGAGCACAAGATACTTCATCTGCCATCGCCCCATTGGCATCATCACGATGTCCACCATCCACTTGTAATGCATAGCCAACGGGTAAGTCTGATGAAGTCGATCTCGATGGCGAATATTCAAAAACATCTGACATTCCTTACATGTTTCCACATAAGCTGCTACATCTTTGTAGATGCCCGGCCACCAATATTTCTCCTTAAGCTTCACAAATGTAGCCCATATTCCTCGATGGCCTGCAAAAACACTATCATGAAATTCGGACATTAGTTTTTGTTGGTCTTCTAGCTTGCAAACAACTCTCATCGGAATCTCATTCTTCTTTTTTGCATGCCTCCAAAGAGCTCCATCCTTAAGGAAATACGTGTATGCCTTCTTCCGAATTCGATGGAAGTCTTCCGTCGACCATGATTCATCTTTTTGGAGAGAACTCAAGTATTTCCCGATTTCCACGAATTTGCCTTCGTAGTCCTCTTCTATGAAAGTAGTCAACACCTGAGCGTAGGAACTTGCAAAGAAATCCAAGCCAACATCATCTTCATCAGAATGTCGATCTTCTTCTCCGTCGTATCTCGCTCGTGATAGCATGTCTGCAACGACATTACGCTTCCCAGCTACATGACGGATCCTCGGGTTGAATGATTTGATATATGCAATCCAACGCAACATGGCAATATCTGGTATATTACAACCAGATATCATACCCAAAATTGGTAGGCAATCTGTCTCAATTATGACTTCTGCTCCAATAAGTGATTTGATATATGCAATCCAACGCAACATGGCAATATCCGGTGTATTACAACCAGATATCATACCCAAAATTGGTAGGCAATCTGTCTCAATTATGACTTCTGCTCCAATAAGGTAATCACGATCAGATTTGATTGCCAAGACGATTCCCCATAGCTCACTCTTCACTTCAGCATACCTTCTTTGCCTGTCACTTAACACTTTCGCGCCAAACCGAATTGCATATCGGTTGCAATCTTCATCTTCTTGGTTGATAACCCATCCAATTCCAATTGGACTAGTATCCCCAGTCACGAAAATGGGCTTGCCGTATGAATAGTCCACGTTCCGTAATGCAGGTGCCTCCATCAATAATTTCTTCAGCCTTCGGATGGCGATTGTATGCTCGCTGGTCCATTCGAACATTCGCTTCTTCTTTAGTAGACCATATAATGGCTCAGCAATGTGGGCGTAGTGTGGAATCCAAATATGATAAAACGCGCATGCTCCAAGGAACCTTCGAACCTCCGTTTGGGTTACGCATTCTTCTTTCATGTCTTGGATTGCATTCACCTTGGATTGCAAAGGTTTCCAACCGTATGCTCCAGACAAGTGACCTACCACCAAGATCTCTGGTTGCCCGAATGTGGATTTTTCTCCCGAAAATGTCAAATTCGCATCTTCGAGCCTTTGGAGCACCTTCTCGAAATCTTTCATATGATCCACGACGAACTTTCTACATCCATTCTTATCTTTTGATTAATCCTTCTCTTCATCTGAACATCCTTTTATCGGGATATCATCTAAGAATGGCATCGTGATATCCGGGATGCAATCCTTCAAGACCTTGTTCATGGCATTCACCATATGAGCCACGGAGTTCGTTGCGCCTTGAGGTAAGGTACACATCCGCACCAACCCGATTGGAGTTCTCATGGTTGTAATGTGACGACTGTCGACCGCCAACTGGAATTGATCGTAAATAGAGTAGAGATCGCCGATGGAGTAGATGGACCGGCCTGCAAACACCTCGGCAATTTCACCCAGACTCGGACCAATTCCAACATTCCGAATTGTCACCTTGTTGATGGGTTGAAGATCTTGAATGAATCGCAACGATCCATTCTTCTTTGGCACTGTGAACCACCTATTAGAATAAGGAGCGTTCGACGGTTCTAGAATTCCCATCCTCACCTTCTCCTTTAAGAGCTCGATCAGCTTTGGTAGGTGTGCTCTCGGAACCGGTATCGGTTTCAAATTCCAAGGCACATGCGGCACCGTGAAGATCACCATCGGTTCTACCATCCTTGGATTAGCACACCCAATTTCTTGTGGGAAAAACGTGAAAGCCTTCCCATTTCTTTCAAGCATTCCACAAAACATCCGCTCCTCTTCAAGGGGGACGAAATCCTCCCTTCCAACTCGTAGCTTTCCCTTCGTCTCTTCAGTGAAGACGTGACCAATTGTATTTGGGTTCCTTAAGCTTGGAATATATGGTGCAATAATAGACTTTTAAATGATAGGATAATAGCCCATTTGTATTTCTTGCCTCTATATTTATATTGGCATATAATTATGACTATATTTCCACCCAAGGAAAGCTCAAATGCAAGTCTTATTTGTGGCCAATCCTTTTTTCCAAGCATGAAATTAGCACCATGGGCTACGACACCTTGTTTGATAACACCCCATCCTCTTATCATTTTCCTCAATTTCATGTGCAAAGATTGAAATGGCAGAAAACACAAGTACAGAGACACAAGATTTAATGTGGAAAACCCGGAAAGGGAAAAACCACGGGAGTCCACAAACTCCTAACTTTATCACTATGGTAGGAGGAATATTGTTGATGGGTGGGGGGTGGAGCCAGAGACAAAATTTAACGTAGACAAACCTGAAAGGGAAAAACCACGGGAGTCCACAAACTCTGAACTTGATCACTATGGTAGGAGGAATATTATTGATGGGTGGGGGTGGAGCCAAGATTTAACGTGGAAAACACGGAAAGGGAAAAACCACAGGAGTCCTCAAACTCTGAACTTTATCACTATGGTAAGAGGAATATTGTTGATGGGTTCGAATGTGAGAGGATAGAGAGAGAGAAAGAGATACACATAGAGAATGAGAGGCAAAATCGAGACAAGTTCAGGTAGAGGAAGCCATTACAACTATTGCACAACGAGCGACATAGGAAAACAAGGAAGAAAGAAGAAGAAAAAGAAGATGCAGACAACGAATAACGACAACGACAGGAAAGAAAATAGAGAAAAAAAGAAGAGAATGAAGTAGGAAGAGAACATAGAAGAAGAAGAAGAAGGAGAAGGAGATGTAGCCATTGATGAACAGAGAAGTAAGAGGAAGAAGTCATGGAAGAAGAGAAGGCACATAACAGAGGATGGAGAGAAACGAGAAAGGAAGAAAAAGACAAATCCGGAAGAAGAACTGCATAAGAAAACAAGAAGAAGCAGATGAAGACAGGAGAACTGCTCCAAGGACTGCTCCAAGGAACCTTCGAACCTCCGTTTGGGTTACGCATTCTTCTTTCATGTCTTGGATTGCATTCACCTTGGATTGCAAAGGTTTCCAACCGTATGCTCCACACAAGTGACCTACCACCAAGATCTCTGGTTGCCCGAATGTGGATTTTTCTCCCGAAAATGTCAAATTCGCATCTTCGAGCCTTTGGAGCACCTTCTCGAAATCTTTCATATGATCCACGACGAACTTTCTACATCCATTCTTATCTTTTGATTCATCCTTTTCTTCATCTGAACATCCTTTTATCGGGATATCATCTAAGAATGGCATCGTGATATCCGGGATGCAATCCTTCAAGACCTTGTTCATGGCATTCACCATATGAGCCACGGAGTTCGTTGCGCCTTGAGGTAAGGTACACATCCGCACCAACCCGATTGGAGTTCTCATGGTTGTAATGTGACGACTGTCGACCGCCAACTGGAATTGATCGTAGATAGAGTAGAGATCGCCGATGGAGTAGATGGACCGGCCTGCAAACACCTCGGCAATTTCATCCAGACTCGGACCAATTCCAACATTCCGAATTGTCACCCAGTTGATGGGTTGAAGATCTTGAATGAATCGCAACGATCCATTCTTCTTTGGCACCGTGAACCACCTATTAGAATAAGGAGCGTTCGACGGTTCTAGAATTCCCATCCTCACCTTCTCCTTTAAGAGCTCGATCAGTTTCGATAGGTGTGCTCTCGGAACCGGTATCGGTTTCAAATTCCAAGGCACATGCGGCACCGTGAAGATCACCATAGGTTCTACCATCCTTGGATTAGCACACCCAATTTCTTGTGGGAAAAACGTGAAAGCCTTCCCATTTCTTTCAAGCATTCCACGAAACATCCGCTCCTCTTCAGGGAGGACGAAATCCTCCCTTCCAACTCGTAGCTTTCCCTTCGTCTCTTCAGTGAAGACGTGACCTATTGTATTTGGGTTCCTTAAGCTTGGATCTTTTGCAACTTCCTTCATCTTTTGCTAGCTATTTTCCGGTAGCGGAACTACAACTGGCTTGATCTTCCTATCCATGGTTTTATAATTTGTGTTGACTTCGGCTTCCTCTATCAAGATGCCTCGATGATAGTATACATGTTGACGGAGTTAACCGAAATCACATGTTGAGGGTGAGGATAGCTCAAGTCCACGACTTCCTCGATTTCGCTGATGGTGTCGTTAAATGAGGCTTCCTCCAGAATATATGACACGAATTCTTCTTCTTCGATTATGCTTTCTTCTTTCAGCACCTCCTCGAAGTCTTGTATCTGACAGTTTTCCTTCTTGTTGAGTAGTCTTAGTTTGCATGTGCCGCTAGATGTGACACATGATGCTTCTCCTTGCAATCCACACACTCTACTTCCTTGTGGGGACTTATGATTGCTCGAACTATTTGTGCCCCATGCTTCAATAGTCCGCTTTAAAAATCCGAGGATTCGTCTCCAAGGCTATCTCGGTTCCTTTCATGATTAGCTCGCACCGTCAGTAATTGAACAGATCTTTTACTATCAAGACTCTTGACACGCGCGAAGGCTGCTCCATTATCGAACACCTTGGTCTCCATCCGGGACGATGTTATATATGGTTGTCCTAGGATGACAGGATGCGAAGCCGAGTCTTGCACGAAGGAGTGTTGATCAATCTCCACCTCCCCGATCATGACTTTAACGTTGGGGCAAGCTCTGTACAAGTCCTCCGTAGACTTCGTCGCCGCTCGAATCTTCCATCCGTGGTTTATATTAATCAGCCATCTTCCTTTCTTGTAGAACTCGGTCGACATGAGGTTGATCTCTGAGCCATGGTCAATCAAAGCAACCACGGTCTCTTTCTTCTCCCCGATCTTCACCGGCGTTTCCGTTATCGCTCTTGCCCAATGAGGCAAAGAGTAATGGCTATCCGCCACCACTTCTTCTTCTTCCTCCTCTTCCGATCTTGCCATGGTTATGGAACTTGTTTTCACCTCCTCTTCATCACATTGTTGCCGCTTCCTTTTAATAAGGTCCACGATAGTATCATGGAACTCCTTCTTCGCGATCCCAAGTAGCTCTCTCAAGGTAAGGTTGACATGAATGTCTAAAACCTTCTCCTCAAGGACCTTTTGCAAGGTAGTTGTTTGTTCTATGTCCGACCTTAGCTTGTGAGTCGTTGCCACTCATTCTTTTCCTTTCTTCGTTGATTCTTCGACTTCCATCCGAGCAGGTTGGCTCGATCCACCGGGCTTCATGTTTGTTTCACCAATCTCTTTTCTTGGGATAGGTTGGGGTGGCCCTTCTTTCCCTCCGTTCCTCATGTTAGGAAGCTTTGATGTGCCATCTTCTTCACCGGTTCTTTTCCTCTTCTCTTCGACAAGGGCTTCATAGGTGTCACACACAACCTCCGCAAAGCTTGTGTTTTCATCAATTGGATCTGACAATCCGGTAGCTTGTCGCACGTTTCGGTCAACAAGTTTTAGATCCTCCGAATTGATTTTGCCTTTTTCTTCACACTCGAAGACCATTGGCCAAAACCCAGCTCCTGGCTTGATCATTTTAAGATTCTCTTTTCCAACTCGTATCCCAGCCGAAGCGGCATAGTGCATAGCTTCCACATGCCTTGCATCTTCTTCTTCTACAATCTTTTTCAGCCCACCTCTTCCGAATTTCACTCTTAGTGGCTTCCGAGTCTCGCTCAAGTGAATCATGTTGCCGTCCAAATAGACAACATTCTTGCGGATCACATCTTGCAAGTCAGCACATTCCCTTCGTGAGTGTTCGAAGCTGTCGCACCACACACATCTATACGCTTCTTTTCCCTTGGGCCCGCATCGACCTAAGTTGGCTAGCGATACCGCTTCAAACTTCTTCGAGAGCTCTTTGATTATAGACTCCTCCATTGCTTTCTTGTCAAAATTGTTGATCAACTTACTAGGCTCGATCGTCGTAGGTGAATTCTTCCACGATTGTGGATTCTCGATCTCAACTTCCTCTTGCCTTTGTCGTCGCTTATCAAAACGGTTGCAAGCCTTCTTCATCGCCGCCCATTCCTCTACCAAGCCATTTGGTTGCGTTTCGTCCTCCAAGAAGCTGCCCAATTCTCGTCGATCTTCTGCATCCACTGCCTTTAGGAATAGTAAGACTTTATCTCCGTTGAGAACTCGTTGCTCGACACTCGGAAATCGGTTGTACTTCTGGTTGAATTCGGCATAAACTCCCGATGCACACAGATTCTTCCCTTTCTTCTCGATCCAATTCATTAACGTATGTCGAGTCATCCGTGATGTGTCTTCAAGCATGTATTCAGTGAGAAGAGCCCTTTCGAACTCCGCCCAAGTTGCATGCTCGTTTTGGATCTCCATCACGCGCTCATGGATCCCGGGTTCTACCACACGCTTAAAGCTTGAAATTTGTTTTAGATCATGGACATCACTTTGTTGCATCTCGTTCCGGTAGGTAGCAAGGAAATTTGTGATGTTCTTGCCACCGAATCTTCCAGATGTCTCCACAGTTCACTCAACAGCTTTGTCAACTAAAGCCTCCCGATCTCTCTCTTTTAGCATGAATTCGACGACAGACACCATGCCTTTCATCCATTCTTCTCCTTGAGTTCCACTTGTTGAAGCCATCTTCGTACTTGATATCCTCCTACTGCCTCGTTTCATGTTGTCGTGAAGAATTTCATCCAGAGGCGGAAACCGGGAAATAATGGCTACATCGGTGGGGTGCGCCATGTGCACTCACCCTCATGTAATTGTGTGAATAATAGGAGTTGAGTCGGGAAAAAGAATCCCATGTAAATCGGGATTTATCCCATATTGTAATGCATCCCTCTCCTTGTTCTATAAAAGGAAGGGAGCGCCCTTTGTGAAGGGGTTGCCCATTTTGCGTTAGAGGGTATACCGTTAGATTTAGGGTTACTTACATTCTTCTTCTTCTTCTTCTTCTTCTTCTTCCCCCTCCCCCCCTTTCGTGTTTGCTTAGGGTTTGCTTCAGCTCGTCTCCTACGCAAGATCCCGCTCGGCGCGACAAGCCCGTGAGCTCCCCGACCGGCGGTTTGGCAACCGACGACTACTGTAACCTACCTTGGTCCGGCTCGAAGCCGGGAATGTATTCTTCCTTTTACATATATAGATTTGCGTCTATCTATGTATATTCGTGTCTCTGTTGGTGTCGGGTCGGCCTGTGTGTGTGTGTGTGTGTGTGTGTGTGTGTGTGCGCGTGAGTCGGTGTCAAGCGCGCGCTCCCTCTCTTTCTCTCTCTCTCCCTTCGGTTGCTTCCGGAGTGCTTCTGGGATGCCCCGGAAACGGTGAAGTACGACTTCCTACGCTCCGTCACTCCCTAGTCCAAGACCCCCGTGGTCCCGCCTTTCTCCACGCACGTGCGTAACAACGCGACAACGTCGGGTTCACCAAAGATGTCGTGAAAATACGACGAGGATACGTGAACGTTGAGGCAAGACCCCGGGGCCTTTGACTAGAGGATATCAAATTCGTGTATTTATGTACTAAGAATTAACCGAAATGAGAAAGATTAACAAATTTCATTAACAAGTAGAAAGAAAGATTACAATTAATCCCAAGATTGGGATTACAAAAAGTTTGCTAATGGAGATGGCTAGAGTAATAGATTAGAAGAAATGAGATATGGATTTAATTAGAATATTAGGGTTTTTGGCTTTGATGGGAAAATTAGGGTTTTTAGCTTCAATTCAAAAATTAGGGTTTTTGAGTTGTATGGCTTTGATTAGGAAATTAGGGTTTACTTGAGAGATAGCTTCCCTCTCCTCTCGAAAAATTATGAGTTTATGAGTCCTTAGCCCCCTTGATTCACAGATTCTTTCTTCTTCTTTTTTATCTCCTTCCCTTGCATGCATCCCAAATGGCGTTTACTTTAGTTTTCTTCACTTTACTTTAGTTTGTTGCATGATCTCCAGCTTTTGTTGCACACCTTCCACATCATCTTTACTTTTTGCATTCACTCCAACTTTAGTTGCTTGCGTCCACATGGCCTTTACTTTAGTTCTCTTCACTTTACTTTAGTTTGTTGCATGGTCCAATCTTCCGTCCGTCCGCATCCAACCTTGTCCGGTAGCCAGTTCCGCCCGATCGCCGAATCCCTCACCGGCCGGTTCCCGTTCCGGTTTGCTTGCCGGCCAGTTTCTGGTTTCCGGTTTCCGGATTTGCATACCAACCGATTTCCGGATTTGCTTACGGGCCGGTTTCTGGTTTGCATACCGACCGGTTTCCAGATTTGCTTACTGGCCAGTTTCCGGATTTGCTTACCGGTTGGTTTCCGGATTTGCTTGACAGTTTCCGGTTTTTGGGAACTTGGCCACCATCATTCATCAAGACAAAGTGGCCAAAGTGCTCTTAGCACAAAGGAAAAATGAGGGAGCTCAAGGTGCTTATATAGCCAGGGGCTTAAGTTTTCTATCTATGTGGGATAGTTCTAATTTCCCTATCTTCTCAAACTTCATTTTCACATAACTTGATATGTATTTCTCCATTTTGTACATAGTAAAATACGTTTTGAAGCTCGTGAGTATTTCTATCTTTCTATAGTAAGCTACAAATCTAATCTATAATAATTATGTCATTTTATTTTTTACATAGTGTGTGAAGATTGACACGACAACACTAAAAGCATTAATATGTTGGAAGGGCTGGCCGACGAGGAAGTCAATCAGTATCTTAAGGATAATCCAAAAATCGTACCCTTGTTCGAAATAGATGTGGGCGAAGCAGTCTCTTCGTATATTGCACAACCGGAAGATGTCGGAGAGGAACCGGATAGAGATGTCGTCAGAGAACTACGTCAAGCACAGGAGGCCCTAGAACGGGAAATGGCAGTATCTCAAAGGGTGAAGGCATCCCAACTAGAAGAAGTAAACTTGGGAACTAGAGAGGAAGCACGACCAGTACATATTGCCAAAGAAATGTCACCGGAAAACAAAACGACAATTATTACATTATTGAAAGAATTCTGGGACGTATTTTCTTGGTCCTATGAGGATATGCGAGGGCTGGATCCGCAGCTGTATCAACATTAGATACATCTCAGCAAAGACGCCAAACCGGTAGCACAAAGGCGCTACCGAATGAACCCTAATTATGCGGTAAGGGTAAAAGAAGAGATCGACAAGTTACTCCGAGTCAGATGGAGTTCTGGACGTGTTAGCCGGTCATGAGGTATTTAGCTTCCTAGACAAATCCAGCGGTTACAATCAAATACGCATGCATCCCGATGACCAAGAAAAGACGGCTTTCGTTACCGAGTGGGGAGTTTTTGTTGCCATAGTGATGATGTTTCAGCGGATAATCATGGAAATATTTGGAGAGTTCATCCCGGCGTTTATGCAGGTGTTCCTAGATGACTTCGTGGTGTTGGCAAGGGGAACACCTAGACAATCTATGCGAGCCGGTATACTATGCGAGCCGGAAACTGTCTCAAGTGGAACGAAATTACTCCACAACAGAAAGAGAGGCCTTGGGGATGATTTATAGTGCCACGAAGTTCCGACACTATTTGTTGGGCTGTAAATTTTCATTTCACATAGACCATTCCGCACTTTTATACTTGGTCTCTAAGGCATCCCTCACAGGTAAGCTGGCCCAATGGACATTGCTACTACAGGAATTCGAGTTCGAAATTCATCACCGACTGGGTATACAACATGCGGTTGCCGACTATTTGAGCCGGTTAGAAACCGATGAGACCGGTGATGGCGTACCAGATGAGTTTCTGGATGCTGAACTGCTTAAAATTACAACAGAAACCACGGCGGATAGTACAGTTCCAGACGAAGACAAATGGCTAACGATCATGCATCAGTTCTTAAGCACGAGACTACCTCTAGTCCAAAGCCGGCATTTTTGTTTATTATAGGACACCCTATACCACAAGGGAGCCAATGGAATATGACGGAGAGCGGTGTGGAGCGATGAAAAGGACACCATATTACGGGAAGCACATTGCGGAGTTGCCGGAGGACACTATGTTGGTGAAGCTACAGCAAGAAAGATATGGCGCAGTGGGCTATGGCGGCCAATGACACTGAAAGATTTAGTCCGATATATGAAGGAATGTGATTTGTGTCAATGAATGGGCCAACCAACAGAATAGGCGTGGATGCCTCACCAGCCGGTACTACCCTTGGAACCATTTCAAAAATGGGGGCTAGACTTCATTCGACCATTCAAGCTGCCAGTCATGCGAACCGGCAACAGATACGTCATTGTCACTATGGATTATTGCACCAAGTGGATAGAGGCCAAGGCTTTGCAATACAATACCGCGACATCAACGACGAAGTTCCTTTACGAGTACATCTAGTGCCGTTACGGATGTCCAATCGAATTAATTAGCGACCAGGGTGGACACTTCCTCGGTCAAGTAGTGGAGAGCCTAACAACTTCCTACGCTGTAGTACACAAGTGCAACAATCCGTACTACCCGCAGGCCAATGGACTGGCTGAGTCCACCAACAAGACACTACAGAACATCCTCCGTAAGATCGTCAACGAGAACCGGACGGCGTATAAAACGAGCATCAGGACGGCACCATTCCGGTTAGCATTCGGACTAGAAGCGGTGATGCCGATTGAATTTCAAGTACCGAGCTTACAGATACAGGTCCGGGCGTGACTGAGTGAAAAGGAATCAGAGAAAATCCGATTGGCGGCACTATGTGAGCTGGAAGAGCATCCGATAGCAAATATAATGCAATTGGAACTAGAGCAGCAATGAAGGAAGGCATTCGTCGACCGGCACCGGAAGGGCAATGAGAAGTTGTTCGGAATCGGCAAGCCGGTGCTCGTGTTTCAGACCGGGATGTGTAAGATGTCGGGCAAGCTATGGTTCCGGTAGACCAAACCATATTGGATCACGTGAGAATTCAACGGTGTGAAAGTGTTTTTTGAATTCAAACCATTGAACACTAGATGGATATAAAGTATGGATAATTCACATTTGGAGGATAAGAACACGAACTAAAAGCTTAGGGAAGAAGTCAAATGTAAAAGTAAGAGACCAAGAGAAAAGTAAAAAGAGAAAAAGCTGATCATAAAAAACAGTAAAAAAGGAATGGTCATAACTCCTTCACCCAAATATTATGTTTAAATATGGGTTAGAAAGCTTGTAAAAAGAGATATCTATAACATTTGAAATCACTAAATTCGGAGCTCTGAGGACAGAGATATGACGATTAGAAGGTCGTTGGGTTTTAGCTAAAAATAGGAGATAAAAAGCTTCTAAAAAAAGCGTGAACGAGGAAGAAGAAAAAAATTATAAAAGAGGAAATGATAGTCATAGAAAAGTAACTAATAGGGAGAAGATCCTAATAGAGGAGAGGGAGTCTTAGGAAGAGATATCTTAGTGAAAGAGGAAGGATCTAAATTGTGGTTTTTGAATGATTGGTAGTAAGAAGTTCTTTGGTTTCTTAGTTGAATGTGGAGTTTATCTCCTTTGTATTGTCTTGATGTTGGAATATCATAACAATCTTATGTCTTTCTCATCTTCTCTATCTTTTTTTCTTAATTTCTTTAGTCTCTCTTGATCTATATAATATATTATGAGTCACAACTCCATCTAACTGATTTGGTCAAACCCTCATATAGTGTATGATTATCCTTTGTCTTAAACACCTCATCATTTTGGCGCTCCAGGGAGGGTCGATCCTTTCCGTATAGGAGGGAGAACTTATCCTTTCTTTGTGTTACTATACTACATTAACTTAGCTATGCAGTTCGCATTTTCGGCTGAAAGAACACAAGATGTTGGTGCCTTTTTGGCATGCTTTGAGCATCATGCCATCGCTATTGGGCGCATCACCGACAACGAAAAGTTGCCCTTGTTGGTAGCTACATTCTATGGTTGTGCTCAAGATTGGTATGACTCTCTTCCGCAAAATGAACAAGGAGAATATCAATTGTTGGTGCATCAATTTCGTACAATATATATTCAATGGAAAAGTGCAACTAAACTAAGGGAGGAACTTTTTCAACTAAAGATGGAATCATCTTTTGGTTTTTTAGAGTATGAAAGAAATTTCCAAGAATTGTGGACGACATGGATTCCTCTTCGTGGTGGCACCGATGACGAGTGGTTTAAGATAGAACAATTTAAGGTGGGCCTTGATATGCATTTCCGTTTGGAGGCAAGCTTGAAGGATCCAACGACTTTTCAAGCTCTTCTCCAAGTTTGTCAAGATTATGATCGACGAGTGAAGATGATGAGTTCCATGGGGGATCCCCAAATGACGGCTTTGGGTGCAAATTTGATGCCTCGTGCCAACTTTCAAGCCTCATCTTCAATTGTGCATGGTGGAAAAGTGTTTCCAAATGTGTATACCACCACAACAATAAACCCGACAAGTATATCTCAAGAAGTGGAACAAGTGAAGAGTGAACAAGATACAATGGCATTGGTGAATTGATGCTTTGATGAAGTGATGGCCCACTTGTGACAATCCCAAGCAATTCACAACGTTATTCCCGATGGTGGTGGCTCTAGAGGGCATCAAGGTGTAATTTGTTATTCTTGTCAAGAGGAGGGACACATCTCAACAAGATGTCCTCATTGACAAGAAAGAGGCATGGGAAGAGGCATGTATCAAGTGGAAATGAATGGACAACGACCTAACAACAATGAAGTCGAAGGAGGCGTAACACTTCCTATGGCTCAGGTTCCTATAATTCCTGATAATCTGAATCTTCTTAATTTTATTGATGATAGTGATAATTCTTGTGAAGTAGCTCCTGTGAAAAGGACAAGGTCCTCGCAAAAGGAGAAAGAAGTTGAAGGAGAATCTACTGCCTCAAGACAGACGAAGAAGTCTAAGGAGAATGAGAAAGAGGAGAAATTGAGAGGGAGACACTCTAGAAGGGAGATCAAGATGGAGGACATTCCTATGGGTGAAGGTGTAGAGGCTTTCAATTTGAAGCATGAGTTGATATCAAGTGGACCAAGGATAACATGGCCACAACTTGTCCAATTATCTCCCACATTACGAAAGGAGTGGCGGTGGCTTGCAAGTATTTGCCAAAGTCGGAAGACCATGCATTATGTGGGGATCGTGCGAGTAGAAGATCGAAAGGACATACGACTAACCATCCTCGTCTCTATCAAAGGGTTTCACATCAAAGATTCCTTGGTTGATAGTGGTGCTAGAGTAAGCTTGATTTCTGAATTTGTGGTAAACAAAGTGGGAATTCCTATTAGTAGGTCATCTTTAGCAAGGGTGGTTGTAGCCGATGGTGGAGTGGTCCATTGCATTGGCATAGTGGAGGATGTGGTCATCAAGTGTTTTGGGGTAAGCATTTCGATGGATGTTCATGTAATACTACTAAAAGGACCGTCATATTCTTTGGTACTAGGAAGTCCATGGATGCAAGAACTCAATGTTGTCCAATATTGGAGCAAAGTTTTGAGGACCATAACGCCATCAAAAGGAGTGAGCATACATTATGATATGCGGCAACAACAACTTATTAAGAAAGAAGAAGATGGAATAACTGAATATGATAGCGGGTCCACATATGAAAGTGATAAAAGTGAAGATTCCTCATCAGAATGGGAAATGACAACATCATATGCCGTTTTGAAGGAAGAAGATGATGAAGGAGGTTTAATTACTATGGAGCAGAAAGAGAAGATGATTTCTAAAGATCTTAAAGGGCAAGAGAGGCAACAATTTATTAATTTGATTTCAGAATTTCCTAACCTTTTTATTAGTGATTATGCTCATATTAGGGGTGTAGATGTCATCCAACATCGCATAAATCTAAAGGAGGGTACAACTCCAGTTGCACAAAAGATGCGAAGGCTAGGTCACGTGCAAAAGGAGGCTTTATTAAAGGAAGTAAAAGCTTTGTTGTGTGCACAATTCATTTACCTAGTGGAAGATTCTGAATGGGTTTCACCCATTGTGGTGGTGCCTAAAAAGAATGGAAAATGGAGGGTTTGTGTTGATTACAAACCTTTAAATGCGGCTACCAAGAGGGATCACTTTCCTCTCCCTTTCCAAGATGAAATATTAGATGAAATTGCAAGTTATGAAATGTACTCTGTTTGTGATGGCTATTCAGGTTATTTTCAAATTCGTATTGCGGAAGAGGATCAAAAGAAGACGACATTCATCACTCCATGGGGATGCTTTGCATATCGATGCATGCCCTTTGGACTCACAAATGTTGTTTTTACGTTTAATCGTCTTGCTATTCATGTATTCCAACCATTCTTTGGAAAGTTTGTTAGAGTCTTTATGGATGACTTTGCAATTTATAGTAGGAGGAAAGACCATTTGGAAAAGGTCTGCTTGGCATTCAAGAGATTGGAGGAATGCAAAATGCAACTCAACCCAGAGAAGTGTCACATAGGTGAAAAGGAGGTGGTGATGCTTGGTCATGTGTTGTCTCAAGAAGGAATCAAAGTTGATAGCTCAAAGATCAAAGCAATTCAAAAGATCACAACACCCATGAGTATCAAAGATTTGGAGGTCTTTGTTCAAAAAGTTCGTTACTTTGAACGGTTCATTCATATGTTGGCTCAAATTCTCTATCCTATTCTAAAGCCACCTGATAGAACATCTACCTTCTTTCTTTCTCTTAGTGTTGGATCTCATGCTATAGGAGCCATTCTTATGCAACAAGATTTTGAAAATAGGCTTATGCATCCTATATATTTTATTAGTAAAGCCATGTCTGATGTAGAGAAAGAATTCTTGGAAGTAGAAAAGTGGATGTTAGCTCTTATACATGCTTGTAAAAAGTTTAGAAGCTTTCTACTACCTCATCATTTTGTAATAATCACTAGCATGTCATTACTCCCATATGTACTCCAACATGTGAGCATTTCAGCAAGAATTGCTAAATGGGCTCTACTATTGGCGGAGTTTGATTTTGAAGTCAAATTGGAATCAACTATGCGTGCCGAATTGGCGGATCTTCTCACCTTTAGAGAAAATTTTCATGAAGAAGACTTGGTAAAGCTACAAAATGCACTTCCCGAACCGGATATGGAGGATGCACTCACCTTATTCTTTGATGGGGCATTTCGCAAAGCCACAAATGTAGCCATGGGTGGAATTATTATCAAGGATCCTCAAGGAGAAAGAGTTAAAAGTGAAGGTATTACATTAAGTGGTGTGAATTCAAATAATGAAGCACAGTATGCTACCTTATGTTATGGTCTTCGTCTATGTAAAGCTATGAAGATAAAAAGACTAATTCTTAAGGGAGATTCCTTATTGGTAATTAAACAAATTCAAGGCAATTGGAAATGTCAAAGTGATGGGCTTAGAAATTTTTATAAAGAAGCAATGAGTCTACTAAGGTCTTTTGAAAAGATACAGGTTAAGCATGTGGGGAGATTATACAATAAAGAAGTGGATGCATTAGCTCAAGCCCAATTAGAGAAGATCAAGGAAGGTTTCGTTGGTGTTTTGGAGACGTGCAAAGATGTAGACTCCCTAGAGGATGTACACGATTTTCTTAATAAAGGAGAGTTTCCAAATAACCTCAATGCTTTGCAAAGAAAGCGTTTGGTGGCAAAGGCTTCACAATATCATTTGGTGGGTGAAGATTTGTACAACAAAGGGAAAGATGGAGTTTTACGAAGAGTTCCTAACAAAAGCGAGATTATAGAGATACTCTTTAAGTTGCATGAAGAAGTTTGTGGTGGGCATTTAGCCCATGATATAATGATAAGAAAGATTTTATTAATTGGTTTTACATGGCCTACTATACATAGGGATGTGCATGATTGGTGCAGATCTTGTGATGCATGTCAAAAAGTAGGAATAAGGCATCTACAAAGTGGTCCTCTACAACCCATTGTGTTGTTTGCTCCATTCGAGAAATGGGGAATTGATGCAGTGGGACCTCTTCCCAAAACTCAACATGGTAAAGAGTTTATTTTGGTGGCCATTGACTACATGACAAAGTGGGTTGAAGCTTTAGCATCTTCCACGATTAAAGCCAAAGATGTAGCCCAATTTGTGTATAAGAATATTTGTACTAGATTTGGAGTTCCCATGGAGATTGTATCCGATCATGGACCAAGTTTCAAGAATGAAATGTTAATGTGTCTATTAAGCAAGTTGAAGATTAAGCACCGATATTCAACGCCTTATTACCCTCAAGCAAATGGTGCAGTTGAGAAAGTGAATGGGCTTATAGTGAAGAATTTGACAAAGTTAGTGCAAGACAAAGTAAGAACTTGGGATAGGTATTTGGATGATACTCTTTGGGCTTATCGAGTGTCTTATAAATCCTCCACAGGTTTTACTCCTTTTTATTTGGTTTATGGGAAAGAAGCATTACTTCCTATCAAACTTGAGATCAAAAGTAACAGATTAATGGAGGCATCACATCACTCAAAAGGAAATGATGTGATGAGTCCTTTAGCTAGCAACCATCTACTACAATATTCAAGAGAAGAAGCCATGCAGCACTACTTAAATCAAGCAATGAAGAGAAAGGAGGCATATGACAAAAAACACAAGGGTAAACACATTGAAGAAGGATCATTAGTTCTTAGGTATGATAATAGATATGATTATATTCAAGGACAAAAGCTTGATAATAAGTGGGAAGGACCCTTTGTGGTTCACAAAAAGTATGCCAACGGAAGTTACCAATTGAAAGATGTGGATGGAGCACTTCATTCTTATCGAGTCAACAGATGGCGCCTTAAAAAGTATGTAACTCGGGAACCTACTTATATTGTTGATATTGATGGATGGGAGCAAGAAGTGGACTTGTTTCCCCATACATTATTTTCTTAGTAATCCATATTGTAGACCCATCTTTCTCTCTATTGACAAAGACGATGATGGTAATAGTGATTATCATTTTTATTTGTAGAGAATGTGAGGTTTTTCCTACCGATTAGCAGAGGTTTCACTCAAATCTTTTTATTTTCTTTTTTATTATATGTCTCTCATTGTCTATAGCCAAGAGATTGGCAAGAGAGCTTTCGTTTGTTAAGTACTACCATTAAATGCTTCGCCATAAATGGCTTAGCCTCTAGCAAGGGGGAGGGCTAAATGTGAAAGTGTTTTTTGAATTCAAACCATTGAACACTAGATGGATATAAAGTATGGATAATTCACATTTGGAGGATAAGAACACGAACTAAGAGCTTAGGTAAGAAGTCAAAAGTAAAAGTAAGAGACCAAGAGAAAAGTAAAAAGAGAAAAAACGGACCATAAAAAACAGTAAAAAATGAACGGTCATAACTCCTTCGATTTTCACCCAAATATTATGTTTAAATATGGGTTAGAAAGCTTGTAACGAGGGCTATCTATAACGTTTTAAATCACTAAATTCGGAGCTCTGAGGACAGAGATATGACGATTAGAGGGTCGTTGGGTCTTAGCTAAAAATAGGAGATAAAAAGCTTCTAAAAATAGCGTGAACGAGGAAGAAGAAGAAAATTATAAAAGAGGAAGTGATAGTCATAATAGAAAAAAGGAACTAATAGGGAGAGGATCCTAATAGAGGAGAGGAGGTCTTAGGAAGAGATATCTTAGTGAAAGAGGAAGGGTCTTAATTGTGGTTTTTGAGTGATTGGTAGTAAGAAGTTCTTTGGTTTCTTAGTTGAATATGGAGTTTATCTCCTTTGTATTGTCTTGATATTGGAATATCATAACAATATTATCTCTTTCTCATCTTCTCTATCTTTTTTTCTTAATTTCTTGAGTCTCTCTTGATCTATATAATATATTATGAGTCACAACTCCATCTAACCGGTTTGGTCAAGCCCTCATATAGTGTAACATTATCCTTTGTCTTAAACACCTCATCATTTTGGCGCTCTAGGGAGGGTCGATCCTTTCCATATAGGAGGAGAAGTTATCATTTAATTGTGTTAGTATATTACATTAACTTAGCTATGCAATTTGCATTTTCGGGTGAAAGAACACAAGATGTTGGTGCCTTTTTGGCATGCTTTGAACATCATGCCATCTCTATTGGACGCATCACCGACAACGAAAAGTTGCCCTTGTTGGTAACTACATTCTATGGTTGTGCTCAAGATTGGTATGACTCTCTTCCGCAAAATGAACAAGGAGAATATCAATTGTTGGTGCATCAATTTCGTACAATATATATTCAATGGCAAAGTGCAACTGAGCTAAGGGAGGAGCTTTTTCAACTAAAGATGGAATCATCTTTTGGTTTTTTAGAGTATGAAAGAAATTTCCAAGAATTGTGGACGACATGGATTCCTCTTCGTGGTGGCACCGATGACGAGTGGTTTAAGATAGAACAATTTAAGGTGGGCCTTGATATGCATTTCCGTTTGGAGGCAAGCTTGAAGGATCCAACGACTTTTCAAGCTCTTCTCCAAGTTTGTCAAGATTATGATCGACGAGTGAAGATGATGAGTTCCATGGGGGATCCCCAAATGACGGCTTTGGGTGCAAATTTGATGCCTCGTGCCAACTTTCAAGCCTCATCTTCAATTGTGCATGGTGGACAAGTGTTTCCAAATGTGTATACCACCACAACAATAAACCCGACAAGTATATCTCAAGAAGTGGAACAAGTGAAGAGTAAACAAGATACAATGGCATTGGTGAATCGACGCTTTGATGAAGTGATGGCCCACTTGCGACAATCCCAAGAAATTCACAACATTATTCCCGATGGTGGTGGCTCTAGAGGGCGTCAAGGTGTAATTTGTTATTCTTGTCTAGAGGAGGGACACAACTCAACAAGATGTCCTCATCGACAACAAAGAGGTATGGAAAGAGACATGTATGAAGTGCAACGGAATGGACAATGACCTATCAACAATGGAGTCGAAGGAGGCGAATCTATAACACTTCCTATGACTCAGGTTCCTACAATTCCTCATAATGTGACTCTTCTTAATTTTATTGATGATAGTGATAGTGCTTGTGAAGTAGCTCATGTGAAAAGGACAAGAGCCTCGCAAAAGGAGAAAGAAGTTGATGGAGAATCTAGTGCCTCAAGAGAAAAGAAGAAGTCTAAGGAGAATGAGGAAGAGGAGAAATTGAGAAGGAGACACTCCAAATGGAAGATAAAGATGGAGGATATTCCTATGGGTGAAGGTGTAGAAGCTTTCAATCGGAAGCATGAATTGATATCGAGTGGACCAAGGATAATATGGCCACAACTTCTCCAATTATCTCCCACATTACGAAAGGAGTGGGGAAAGCTTGCAAGTATTCGCCAAAGTAGGAAGACCGTGCATTATGTGGGGATCGTGCGAGTAGAAGATCGAAAGGACATACGTCCAACCATCCCGGTCTCCATCAAAGGGTTTAACTTTAAAGATGCCTTGGTCGATAGTGATGCTAGAGTAAGCTTGATTTCTGAATTGGTGGTTAACAAAGTGGGAATTCCTATTAGTAGCTCATCTTTAGCAAGTGTGGTTGTAGCAGATGGCAAAGTGGTGAATTGCACATGCATAAAGGAGGATGTGGTCATCGAATGTTTCAAAATAAGAGGAGAAGCTTGCAACAAATCCCACATCAACTTGAAGGAACGTGTACCAATTTTCCCAATGCTTCGGCAATTGGGTGTTGAAGGGGAATTTATACAAGAGTTCAAAGCATGCTTGCAAGAATGTTTCAATTATAAGATGGAGGATTTAAAGAGTGTCCTATCTATGGCTTTGGTTCCCACGAAGAATGAGATCGATTTCAAACCCATGAGCAATTCGATCAAACGAGATGAATTTTCACTTCCTTGCCGAGATGAGATTGTCGATAAAATGTTTGTTTATACAAAACAAGGTATTGTGGACAATATGTTGTGCCAAGAAGGATTTCAGGTGGATGATTCAAAGATTAACATAATTAAAAAGATAACAATTCCGACAAGTCTTGAAGCTTTGAAGGTATTTGTGCAAAAGGTGCGCTCGCTCGAAAGATTCATTTATATGTTGACATGCTTACTGCTATCAAGAGTGATGTATCCCATGGCCCTACTAGTCTTTGGAGAGTTAATGAAGACATAATGATTGTGGTAACCTCTTTCTTTGTATTGACAAGGAGAAAGATGTTGATGGGATTGTCAATGTGTGTGTGGGTGTGTCTAGGAGTGTGAGATTTTTCCTACCTACTAGCGGGGGTTTTACTCACATAGTTTGTTTCTTTTTCTTCTCTCCTTCTTTGTCTATAGCCTACCATAGTTTTTTTTATTCTTTTTATCTTCGGCTCACCGTAAATGGTTCACTCAACAAGCAAGGGGGAGGGCTAAATGTGAAAGTGTTTTTTGAATTCAAACCATTGAACACTAGATGGATATAAAGTATGGATAATTCACATTTGGAGGATAAGAACACGAACTAAGAGCTTAGGTAAGAAGTCAAAAGTAAAAGTAAGAGACCAAGAGAAAAGTAAAAAGAGAAAAAACAGACCACAAAAACAGTAAAAAATGAACGGTCATAACTCCTTCGATTTTCACCCAAATATTATGTTTAAATATGGGTTAGAAAGCTTGTAACGAGGGCTATCTATAGCGTTTTAAATCACTAAATTCGGAGCTCTGAGGAGGGAGATATGACGATTAGAGGGTCGTTGGGTCTTAGCTAAAAATAGGAGATAAAAAGCTTCTAAAAATAGCGTGAACGAGGAAGAAGAAGAAAATTATAAAAGAGGAAGTGATAGTCATAATAGAAAAAAGGAACTAATAGGGAGAGGATCCTAATAGAGGAGAGGAGGTCTTAGGAAGAGATATCTTAGTGAAAGAGGAAGGGTCTTAATTGTGGTTTTTGAGTGATTGGTAGTAAGAAGTTCTTTGGTTTCTTAGTTGAATGTGGAGTTTATCTCCTTTGTATTGTCTTGATATTGGAATATCATAACAATCTTATCTCTTTCTCATCTTCTCTATCTTTTTTTCTTAATTTCTTGAGTCTCTCTTGATCTATATAATATATTATGAGTCACAACTCCATCTAACCGGTTTGGTCAAACCCTCATATAGTGTAAGATTATCCTTTGTCTTAAACACCTCATCAAACAGTTCTTACCAATTAGGCACGCTTGCTGGTGAAGTATTGGACAAATGGGTAAATGGGTTCCGGCTTAAACCCTATTACTTGCCCATGCCACCTAACCCATTCCATCAGGTGGAGACCGACGTGGTAACCGGAAGCTAATTAAAGCCTATTTAAAAGCACACCATGTGTCAACCGACTGCTATTATAATACACGACGTGCATGTGGGGGAATCGAGAAAAGGTGCCAAGCATGGAGAGACAAAAGCTCTGCCTCTTAGAGTCCCTCTCATTTCGCGAGAACAAAGCACTAAGCACACACAGGCGATTAAGAGTGATCCAACGAACGCAAGAAGAATGCACAGACGTACCAATTCTACCATGTCCCACAGACTCAAACGATGATATGGAACACATGGCACTCTCGGAAGCAGCCAAGAAATGGTTCAAGCAGCAGGGGTTGGAAGGGTTCCTAAGAATCGTCGAGGCCCCTCCACACGACGAAGCGGAGAAAGTCATGCAGGAGATCGATATGGAGGTCATCACAAAAAAGGCCATCCGCACCATGACCGGCTTACCAGATGGCGGAATATTCTCGATCGACAACCCTTCACCGGAGATGCTCACAAAGTTTCTTAGTGAGTACTCCCTGGCCAGCAAAGCGTACCGCACGCAAGACGGCGAGGACGCTCTATTATGAGAAGTTGCTTGTGTGCTTCATGAGTATGGGGATGTACATCTTCGACCCCCGGCTATGCCAAACAACAAAGTCGGTCTTATTATAGCGACTTATGAGGGAGTACAGGTGGATTGGCCGGTGATCATCACTAATAGTCTAAGCGCAGCCATAGACTTAGTAAAGGATGGCAGGAAGATGTGGACGATGGTGGCGCAATGGCTCACTCTTTTAGCGCCGCCGGTAGAGTCGATACAGCCGAAGAAGCGAGGAGACCGACTGAGTCAACCCCCAACCAATCTTCAAAAAGGCAGCAACTCCTGGCTAGAAAAGTGATCGGATGGAAAGCAGCCAGCTCCTCACAGAAGGCGAAGGAGTAGCATAGTCTGAAGTGTACGACAGAGAAGGAGACACCGGTGAGACCCTTAAAAATTAAGTTGTGCCCGGCCGGAACAGCAATCAGAACAGCAATAGGAGCAAGACCCCTTGGCGGCGTTAATCAATTGCAGAACCCTAGATGAGGAGCAGGAAGAAGAACCTACCAAGCACCTATTACGTCGCAAACAGACACGCGATGAGGGCCACAAAGGGGAGGAATCAAATCCGGTAAAGGATAGTATACCAAAGCCCCGCCCAAAGGAGCCGCAGCCCAGGAAGGAGTCAAAACTAGTTCAACCAAATCTGGTGTTAGAAGCACCTGTGTGGCAAGAAATAGTGAAACCGGATGTTCAAAAACTGGTGATTGAATTGCCGGTGTCGCCGACGCAATAACAACAGCAAGAACAGGAACAAACCGCTGATTAACCAGAATAGGTTCCCGGCGAGTGAGGAAGCCACACCACGACCAGAACCGGCACGGCAACAAAGCACTGGCAGCCAATGGCTACGGTGGATAAGAGAACAAGTGGCTGGGGTGGTGTGCCACATAGAAGCAAAAGAAAAAGCACATGTGGACCGGTTGCTCGCCACAACCGAAGAACTAGAGAAGGCCCAGTCGAGAATCCGAAGCATGGAACAAGAAATGGAAAAGACCAGAGAAGAGGCGGCTAAGCTGGTCATCGAAGGACCAAAACAATCAGAACTGGTGGCACCGGTGAGTGTTCAGAATAGTAAAACCCCGGCGACTGAAACAGTCCTGGATACGAGTAAGGCACAGGAACAAGAACTCCCCACGCTGAAAAGAGAATTGGAAGACCAAGAGGCCTTAAGGGCTAGAGAACATGATTGGAAGAAGGCAGCGGAGGAAGAACAAAAGAAATTAGCCGAAAGCCTCCGGCGAGCCAAAGAAAGCCTGCGAAAAGGTTATCAAGCATATGATCGACCGAAGGAAGAAAAAGAAAAACTCCTACAAGAAAAGGACAAACTCCGGAGCTCGACGGAAGTAGAGATCGAGCGACTCAAGGAAGAGCTCCGACAACAAAAGGACTGGCAAGACCGTGCTCGCTGTCTGATCAATCAAAGGCTGAAACAAAAAACGGACGATTGTGATTGGCTTCACCGGGATCACAAACACTTGGATGTGGAACACAAGAAATTGATCACCAAAAGTGACCAGCAGTAGGAGAAGTTACGGGAACTTCGGGATCAAGTTAACCGGACAATGGCGGCCCTGGCGGAGGAACAGTCAAAGGGGGCTGAAGCAGCGAAAAGACTGGCGGAAGCGGCGAAAGAACGGATGGAACTGACCCGGCAACACTATGAGGAAAAGGAACGTGCTACAATTGCTCTGAACAAAGTTCAGACTACCTATCAGACACACTTCCTGCACTACAAAAGCCAAGAAGCAGCAACCGCGTGCCTTATCAAACAATTGAAAGACGAAAAACTGGCCGCAAAGAATAAGTCGAAGATGGGGCAGGGGCGAATCCGTAATCTGGTGCTAACATGGAGAAACCGGACGAAGAGATTAGTGGAAGAAAGTTTGGTTCAATGGTGGTCTAAATGGGCTAAGCAGGCAGCAGAGTTACAAATGCTGAGAGTGGATGCGGAGAACCGGAGGAAGGACGGCGACGATTTCTATAAACTAGACGCGGAGAACATTGTAGCCATAAGGGAGGAATTGTCAGACGACTTCCTATCATTACCCGGGGAACAATTGGCAACATTGAGGCGATTGGTGGAACAGCTGAACGACGACCAGCTAGATACACAACTCTAGTTCTGTTAGGATTTCAGTCCCTCCGGATGGGATATGAGTACCCGGCAAGGAAGACCCAGTGAGAACCGGATGATGAGTACCCAGCAAGAAAGACCCGGTGAGAACCGGATGACGCAGGCCCGGTGAGAACCTCTCATCGGATGAAGGGACATAGATGTAAATATGTTTTTTGTTAGCCCATTGTGGCTATATTTATAAATAACCCAAAAGTCATATTAGTATAAATAGGACCTAGTGCAAACACAATTGTGGTTGGTCATATATTTGGTGTAACTACTGTACAGAGCGTAACAAAGAGAGAGAGAGAGAGAGATCTGAACAGTCTCTGTTGTAACCGCCTGTTGGCGAAGGTTGATAGCACGAGGTCGTTGCCTCTACGCTCCTCCTATTGTATTCTTCTAGACATACTAATAGTTTGGAGCTAGTGGTTTTTCCCGTTTACATCCTGTGTACTCTCTCTTGCTCTATTGTTTGTGTGTAAACGTGCATTTCTTCCTATTCCCATCTTTCTATGGTTGATTCTAAGACTCGATTGTGGTCGAACAATATTCCGCATATTCCTGTCAATCTAGTATTAGAGTGAAACAACACATAAAATGGAAGATTCATTTGGCGGCATATTCAAGCTCACTGGCTCCAACTACTCAGCATGGAAGTCGAAGATGAGGGACATGCTCGTGGTCAAAGATCTCTAGTTGCCGGTTCAATTCGGGGACAAGAAACCGGACAAGATCGACGCCACGGTGTGGGAGGTGATGCACATGAAGACAACGGGGTACATACGGTGCTTCATCAACATAAGCCTTTACAACAACTTCAATGAAGAGAGCAAGGCTGATGAGCTCTGGGAGAAGATCGGCATTATGTTTCAAAACAAAAATGTTGTTAATCGGGTTTCGGTATTCCGGAATCTAGTGCGGCTTCGGTACCAAGATGGCTCCAGTATGGCGGAGCACATGAATGCCTTCCAGGTGCTTATACATCAAGCAACCTCATTGGTACTTGCTCTACTCTTGCTCGGTTCTCTCCCAAATAGCTAGGAGATGTTAGTTGTCATGTTGGGGCAACGCCGGGCCAAAAGGAAAACAACTATCCCTAGCAAGGGTCAAGTCGAGCTTGCTAGATGAGGAGGCGCGTCGGAAAGACAAGGAGGTGATCTCCGATGCCAAAGTCCTCCTTACCGAATCGGAACGCAGAAGACAAAGAAATCGGAGTCCCCAGAACCGAGAAAAGTCGGGGACACAGTCAAAGTCAAGGGGGAGGCACACTTGCTTCTATTGTGGCAAGCCGGGGTACTTGCAAAAGAATTGTCGTCATTTCCAGATGCGATATTGATGACATCAACCGGATGCAAGTTGTTGTTGAAGGATGTCTGACACGTTTCGGAGGTTCGATTGAACCTAATATCAACCGATCGGCTAGATAATGAAGGCTACACTGGTAGCATCCGGAACGGTGTCATGAAGTTCTGCAAAGGGAGCTTAAAAGTGGCTCGAGCCCGGACGATCAACACACTGTACTTGATGAATGCCTGGAAGTGAACGTAGCATCCAACACTGCCAGTGAGCTATGGCACACAAGACTGTGTCACATGAGTGAGAAGGGGATGAAGAGGCTTGCCGACGACAACCTCATTCCAGTAAAGGACGTGCATCTTGAGACATGTGTTGTCTGCCTGGCCGGACTAGCCTCAACACAGGTGTCTATCCGACACTTCTCCAAAGGGGTGGTAAGGATTGGATGCTAGGTTACACGCGTAAGATGATTACAATTAAGCACAGACGGTAAACAATACGAGATACAGATAAACACGCAATAATTACTATTGTATTACTTCCGTCAAACCCTTTACAAATCATCAGATCCTTTTATAGGCATCCGGCAAGGTTACAATCGGTGCGCTTAGGCAACCGACATCCGAATCGGTCCGGATCCGGATCCGGATCGGTACAACTGTACCGGATCCGTCCCTCCGAATAATAATTCTACTATTATTTACTTCCTATTATCCGATCCGACTCCGCCTTCCCACTTGTCCTTGCTCTTCTGACCGGCCAACACATGGCACGCCCGTGGGAAAGTGCCTTGCACTTCGAATCCACTCCAGGCCTCATTCTTCCTCCAAAATATCGAGCACACTCTACTCGATGGTGTCAAGTGGTGCTTCTTCCTCCTGTTCCTGTTCCTTGCCTGCCTGGTCTCCGACCTCCGGTTGGGTGGGCTGTTCCGTAAAAATTTGCTGCTCCGACTCTGCTTGATTCTGTGGTGCCGATGCTTCCTCACCGCTTCGTCCGGGTTCTTCCTGTTCTCCCTCTGTTCCAGGCTCTGTTCTGTTACCAGTGTCGCTTTCTCCGGTCTCGACTGGTTGGCTCAGTACGCCTTCTTCCTCTGCTCTGGTGTCTTCCGGTCTCTGCTCTTCTTCTTCTCCGGCATCGGTCTGCTCCTGCTCTTCTTCTTCTCCTTCGAACGGAAGTTCTTCTTCGGGTATTCCTCGTCGGGGTTGTTCGGTGTCGGTTGGTTCAACTTCAGCCGGTCGCTCTCCCTCACTTATAGTGATTGGCGTCGTTCTTCCCTTAGCTTCCTGTCGTAACCAATCCTGCTCGTATCTCTCCAACTCCAACTGAGTTGCGAGCTGCCCGTCATCCAACCTCTCTACCAACCCTCGGATTTCTTTGAGATGTTCTTCCACTAAAGTGTAGAAATCTTTCGACAATTCTTCCCGAATGGCGACGATACTTTCCTCATCCATCTTGTAGAACTTGTCACCGGTCTTCCTCCGATTCTCGGCATCCGCTCGGAGTGTCTGCAGCTCGGCTGCCTGTTGTGACCACTCCTTCCATAACTTTTCCGTACTTTCGTTGATGCTTGCCTGAGCTCGGGTACTCCATCCTGACATGATGAGCTTGATCCGGTCAACCCCTGCCTTAGCATGCGCATAAGCTTCTTGCTTTTCCTTCCTTGCCCGTTTTATAATGTCGACCATTATCTGAGCCTGGGCCTCGTAATCCGCTTTCTGCTTTTCATAGGTACTTTGCAGTTTGCTGATCGTGAAGGTCGATTTTTCCTTTTCTTCATTCCTGATCTTGGTCAGATCTAGCTTTTCCCGCCTTAGCGCCTCTAATTCCTTCCTTCTCTCCGTCGCTTGGGCTATTTCCGCCGACAATGCTTCCTTGTTGGCACTGACCTCATCTATTGCCTTAGCCAGGTCTAATCGGGTCTCTTTGAGCTGTTCTTTCAGCTTCTCTATTTGCTGGTCGTAGTCTGTTGCCCATTTCTTGTTGTCCGACTCGGCCTGCTTGTGATCTCGGTAGAGACGGTCGAAGTCCTCCGTCTTCTGCTTCAAGCGTCGGTTTGCCTGAGCTCTTAACCGATCGTCCCGGTCCTTCTGTTGTCGGAGTTCTTCCTGCAGTCGTTCTATCTCCTGCTCGGCATGTCGACGCAATCGGTCCTTCTCCTTTTGCAGCTTCTCTTTTTCTTCTTGCAGTCGGTCATTAGTGGCTCGACCTTTCCGGAGGCCTTCTTCCATTTTTCGTCTGTCGTCCTCCACCGCTTTCCGCTGCTCCCTTTCTCTTTCCCTTAATGCCTCCTGAGCTTTTAATTCCTCTCGTAAGGTTTCTATTATTTTTTCGGTCTCAGGGCCGGTTTGCAAGGCTACCGGTTCCGGTTCCGGTTCTGGTTGCTTCCTTGTTGTCCCGACCGGCTCGGTGACAACTTGTGCTTGTTGAATTCCTTCCCTTGCCTGCAACAACTCCCCTTGCATTTCCTCGATCTGTGTTCGGAGCGCGACCAACTCCTGAGTTGTTGTATGCGTCAGCTGTTGCCTACACGTTTCTTCTTTCTCTAACTGGTCTGCTACTCCCGATAACTGCTCCGAAAGCCATCTCAACCATTGTGGCTTTGTTCTTCCTGTGTCGGGGTGGCCTTGCTCAGGCTATTTTTCTGGCCTTTTCTCTGGCTCCGGCGCTTGTTCGTTCTTCTTCTCTGGGATGACCGGTTCTCTAAAGTCCGGCGCAACCGGTGTCCGTGCTGCTTCCCTCGGTACGGGTTCCGGTACTGCTTCCGCCTTGGCTACTGGAGGTGGTCCTTGCGCCCTCTGCTGAGTTTTGTCAACTGGTGGAGCCGGTCCTTTCACCCGTCTCTCCCGACCCTGTCTTGCTGGGAGTCTTACCAGTGGTTCGGATGAGTCTTCTGTTTCAGCTTCCTCCTCTGGTGCGGTTACCAGGCGGACCTTTTGTATAAAGACCTCTGGTTCCGGTTCCGGCCATCGCAGCGTTATATGGATTGGTTTGCGCGCTCCCGGTTCCTCCTCGGCCGATTTCCCTTTGCCTTTACCTGCCGGTTTTGCCTTTGTTGCCGGTTCCTGTTGCTGTTGGGATGGTCCTTCCCCCCGCTGTTCTGCTTCTTGCTGGGTCCATCCGGGGGTGTGTTTCTCCAAGATCTGTCGGCGCTTTGTGACCTTTTTCGGCGTCGTCTCCTGCCGACCTCTTTTCTTTTGTGTGATGGGGAGCACCGGTGGGACTAACACCGTTAGCCATTGTGCTATCCCGGCCCATGGCTTTTTTCCTTCCACAAGATTTTTGATGGCCTCCTTCAATCCTTCGGTTATGAAATGGAGCCAGTCTATTTGTAAGCCTTCGTACGCTGCTATTAAGAACGCTGCCCGGTACTTGGCTATGGCCGGGGGACGGGGATTCACGAATCCGTATTCCATCATGGCGCGGGCCACTTCTCCGAACAGCAGGTTCTCTCCGCCCTGCGTTCGGTACGCCTTGCTGCTGATAGAGTACTCACCGAAATATTCGAACAGGATTTCACTTGAAGGGTTTAGGGTTTAGGGTTTAGGGTTTAGGGTTTTTTTTTTCTTTGTTTGGACCACGTCATTTGCTAGTCCCCCCCGATTTGTTCGGGTCGGTTCGTGTGGATACCGGATCCTTCTGTCAGTTTTCCGAGA
Source organism: Azolla caroliniana (assembly GCF_043228905.1). Classification (NCBI taxonomy): domain Eukaryota; kingdom Viridiplantae; phylum Streptophyta; class Polypodiopsida; order Salviniales; family Salviniaceae; genus Azolla; species Azolla caroliniana. The sequence continues at coordinate 9,184,547 of NW_028230448.1, forward strand.
TAGTCTTTGTCAGTATCGGTGTCGGTTCTTCCTCGGTCCGAATATCTTCAGCAGCGTCTGTCGGTGTCGGTTCTTCCTCGGTCCGAATATCTTTAGCAGCGTTTGTCGGTGTCGGTTCCTCATCTTGCCGGATTTCCGGGTTTTGCTTGAACGGGTTTGCTGGCATATTTCCCTTATACGGCTTTAGCCGAAACCCATTTGCCCACTTACCGATGACATCTCCAAACAACGTGCCGAGCTGATACGACCCATTGTACTCCTTGGTGATCCAGAACGGTCCGGTCCACCGAAACCGCAACTTTCCCGGCATGTTCCCCATCCGTGCCTGGAATAGTAGCACCGGTTTCCCGACTTCGAACTCCTTTTCGTTGCCACGCCGGTATTGGTCCACGAAAGCTTTTCTCCTCCTTTGCTCCAGTTCGAGTTGTAGTAAGCTGGCTATTCGGTTTTCTTCTAATTCCAACAACGTCGCCAGCCGGATTCGTTCGGACTCGTTCTCACTTAAGCGCTCCTTCACCTGAATCCGTAAGCTGGGGATCCGGAACTCTACCGGCATGACCGCTTCTAAACCGAATGCTAGCCGAAACGGGGTTGTCCGGATGCTGGTTTTGTAGGTTGTTCGGTACGCCCATAGCGCGCTTTGCAATTTCGTATCCCAGTCAGTACGGTTCTCGTTGACGATTTTTCGTAGGATGTTCTGCAGAGTTTTGTACGTTGATTCCGCTAGTCCATTGGCTTGAGGGTAGTAGGGAGTACTCTTTTTATGTACCACCGCGTAAAATGACGTCAGGCTTTCTACTACCTGCCCGAGAAAATGTCCTCCTTGGTCACTTATAAGCTCGATCGGGCATCCATACCAGCACCAAATGCACTCGTACATAAACTTTGTCATGGACACGGCCGTGTTGTCCCGTAAGGCCTTTGCTTCTACCCATTTGGTGCAATAGTCGGTCGCCACTATGACATACCGATTTCCGGTTCGCATTGCCGGTGGTTTGAAGGGACCGACAAAGTCCAACCCCCATTTTTGAAACGGTTCCAAGGGCAAGACCGGGTGGTGTGGCATCCGGGCCTGCTCTGTGGGTTGGCCCAGTCGTTGACACAAATCGCATTCTCTGCTATACTTCACGGCATCTTTTAGGGTGGTCGGCCACCACAGTCCGCTCTGCCATATTTTCCGAGCGGTTGCGTCGTCGGCATAATGCCCGCCGGCAATTCCACAGTGGGCTTCCCTGAGGATTAGATCCTTCTCATCGCTCCGCACTGCTTGTCTCCAGATGCCATCTGCCCCCTTGTGATAGAGGGTGTCTCCAACCAAGCAGAAATGTCTGCTTCTTACTGCTATCCTTTTCCTTTCATCGCGGTCCATGTTCTCCGGGGGAACTCCGGTGCTCAGGAACTGATGCATCTCAGTTAGCCACGTGTCTTCATCGGCTACCGTTGCATCCGTTGCCGGTTTCGTCGTGATCCGGCGTCGGGAAACTCATCTTGGACGCCGTCCCCTGCTTCTCCGGATTCGAGTCTGCTTAGGTAGTCCGCTACCGCATGCTGCGCCCCGGGTCGGTGGAAAATGTCGAATTCAAATTCTTGTAACAGCAGTGTCCATCGTGCAATTTTTCCCGTCAGGGATGCCTTCGAGACCAGGTAGAGTAGTGCCGAATGGTCGACATGGAAGGAAAACTTCCTTCCGAGCAGATAGTGCCTGTACTTTGTGACACTATACACCATTCCCAATGCCTCGCGTTCCGTCGTAGAGTAATTCCGTTCGGCTTTTGAGAGTTTCCGGCTTGCGTAGTACACCGGTCGGTACCATTTCGGCTCCGTGAGTTGCATCAGAACGCTGCCGATTGCTACGTCCGACGCGTCGACGAAGACGTGAAAGCTTTTACTCCAATCCGGCGGTTGCACCACCGGAGCTTGCGACAGCATAACCTTCAACGCTTGGTAGGCTTCCTCCTCCGTCTTCGCCCATAGGAAGGGTACCCTATGTATGGCGGTATGTAACGGTGTAGCGAAGTCTGCGAGGTGCCGTATCATCCGGCTATGCCACCTTATTTGGCCCAGGAACCGGCTTAAAGCCTTTGCGTTATTTGGTGCTCGTGCCTCGAGAATCGCCTTGACTTTATCTGGATCTACCGCGATTCCTTCCTTACTCACCACGTGCCCTAGTAAGTTGCCGCTTGCCACTCCAAAGACGCACTTGGCCGGGTTCAGGCTCAATCGGTACTCGCGGCACTTCTCCAAGCATAGCCGAAGGTGATCAAGATGCTCTCCGTGCCGGCTGTAGACCGCGAAATCGTCAAGGAAGACCTGCATAAAACCGGGGATATATTCCCTGAAAATTTCCATTATTATCCTTTGAAAGGTCGCTGGAGCCGTCTTTAGTCCGAACATCATCACGACTGCGACGAACACTCCCCATTCAGTCACGAACGTTGTCTTCTCCTGGTCGGCCGGGTTCATTCGTATTTGGTTGTAACCGCTAAATCCATCCAGGAAGCTGTAAACTTCGTGGCCGGCTACCGCATCTAACACCCCGTCTGTAAATGGTAGTGGAAACGCATCGGTCACTGTTGCGGCATTTAGTTTGCGATAGTCCACGCATACCCGGATTTTGCCGTTCTTTTTCGGGACCACCACTATCGGACTCAGCCAAGTTGCCTGCTTGATCGGCCGGATAAATCCGACCCGAAGGAGCTTATCAATTTCCTCCTTCACCTTCGCCGCATAATTCGGATTCATCCGGTACCTGCGTTGAGCGATCGGTTTCGTGTCCGTACTTAGGTGAATTTGGTGCTGATAGAGATGGGGGTCCAGCCCTCGCATGTCTTCGTACGACCACGCGAACACATCCTTGAAGTCTGTTAATAATGCTACCATTGCCTTCTTTTCTTCCTTCGGCAACTCCTTTGCAACATTTACCGGTCGGGGCTTGTCTGCTGTGCCGAGGTCCACCTCCTCTAGTTGGGATGCTTTTACCCTCTAGGATATCGTCATTTCCCTCTCTAGGGATTCCTGCGCTTGTCGCAGTTCTTGGATCGCCGCTTGGTCCGGTTCATCCGGCGTCGTAATGTACGGTTCTACTGCCGCCGTGATATCCACCTCAAATAGTGGGACGATTCGTGGGTGTTCCTCGAGGTACCGCTCGACTTCCTTGTCCGGTAATCCCTCCAACATGTTAATGCTTTCCGCATACAATGGAGTTGCTTCCTTACTGGTGATCACCCGTGGTTGCGTCGTTACTCGTACCTTTGTTTTCCCTCGCCGGAATGTGATCATGTTCTTTTGCCAACTCTGCTTGATATGCGCCGTTCGCAGCCATGGTCGTCCTAGCAGTAGGGGGTATGCGCCTTGTACATTCAGCTGCAGCACCACGGCCGATATCCGGAATACGTGGCCTCCGATCGTTACTTCCAAATCCCGGATAAGCCTGGTCGGTCGGACTGAGCTGGTATCCGCCATGCGTAACCAGAAGGGGCATGGTTCCCATTCCCGGATGCCCAGGTCGTTGCATGTCTGTTGGTTGATGACATTTACCCCGGAGCCTCCGTCAATAATCGTTCCAGCAATTTCCTTTCCTTTCACGATTGCCGTGATCGCCGGGCTACTTGTATCGACCACCGCTGGTCCTTCCTCCGGGTTGGAGAAGAATGTCGGTGCTGGCGTTGGCTTCGGTTTGCTCACGGATGCCTATAAGTCTGCCGTAAACCGTGGCACCAACTGTAGTAGTCGTGCTAACGGCAGCACAATTTGACAGTCCTGTAGCGCTTGCCACGTCGGGTTTTCTCCTGGCTGTATGATTTCTTCATCTTTTGGCATATTTTGGTCTCTTACTTCTGCCGCATTCTGTTCATTGGCCTGCTTGATCCATTGTGCCGCTTGTTTTCTGATTGCCTCCTGGGCTTCCCACTCGGCGGTCTTTCCCTTTGACCGGGTTGTGACCTGCTGTACTTCTGTTATTTCGGCTGTAACCATGTTGACTTCCGGCTGCTTGTCATTGGTTTTGCTTGGGCATTGGTTACTATAGTGGCCTTCCTTACGGCAGTAATAACAGTACACCTTGTGACTGTTGCTCGTTTCTCCTTTGTCCCCGGTTTGGAGGGTGGGTATGCTCCGGCGGTCGTCTTCGGTTTTTAGGTTATCCGGTACCGATACCGGGTTGTCATTCCTCGCCGCCTCCCGACGTTCCTCTCTTCGGAAAAATCCACGCTTCTGATTCCGTCAGAAATTTCGGTTCCCTTGTCGCCTCTCTTCTCTGCGTCGTTCGTATTCCGGGGATTCGTCTTGGTCGTACCGGTCCCGGGGGTAGCTATCTCTGCGTCTCTCCTCTCGGTCATAGTTATCGCGTCTTCTATCAGCGTATCTGTTACCGCGTTCGCGTTGGTAGCGGTCGTCTCTCCGGAATCGATCCTCGTCCGGGTTCTGATTGCGCGGTTCTATGTGTCGAACCGGTGCTGCCTGCCGATTTAACAGGTTATATTCGCATCGGTCCGTTGTATGGGCTCGAGAGTTGCAGATCATACATTGTGTCCGTAGGGTGCAGTCTACTGTTGAGTGCCCCGAATTTAGGCATGTTGTACATTGTAAGGCCTGTCGGAACCTCAGGTCTTCCTCCTTCGGGAGTGCCCGTTGTAACATCCCCATCGACAAGAAGGGGCTAGTCTTGTCCATTTCTAAAACCCGATCAATAACTTGGTCCATTGTGCTGGTTTGGAAATCAAGGACTCCGCACATTGTTCGAAGTGGCTCTTTCAGTGCGGCCAAAAAGACTGCTTTGGCTTCGTCTTCGGGTGGTGCTCTTGTCAGTTGGCTGTGCAGGGTCTGAAACAGAATGATGAATTGTGGCACAGTCTCGTTCTCTTCCTGTCGGGTGGTGTAGAACTGCCCGACCAATTCCCTTTGCTCAAATTGTCTATGAAAAAGCCTGAGGAATCTGGCCTTCAAGGCATCGAATGTGGCAAAGCTGCCCGGTAAGTGCTTTGCGTGCCATCGGGCCGCCGGTCCTTCTAAGGTTATGCCGAATTCGGCGACTTTGGATCGTTCGGCTTCGGGCTCCGTCAGTCTTTGGGAGACATGGTTGGCTTCCCATGTTTGGAGGAATGCGTACACGTGTGCCTCCGCGTCGGCCTCATCCCGGTACTTTGGGTATGGGTACGGCATCGTGTCGTCCAACTGACTCTCCTGCTTCCTCCGCTCTCTGTCCGCTGTTGGCGTTGGTGTGAGAACCTTTGGTTCCTCCGCGGGTGTTGCCGGTGTCCGGTCCTTTGGTTCCTCCGCGGGTGTTGTCGGTATCCGCTCCTTCGGTTCCTTCGCGGTTGTTGTCGGTATCCGGCCAGCCTCCCTCGGCGATTGCCGGTCACCGAATTCCAAGGTTATTTCTTCCTCTGGCGCCGGTGTTACTGAGTCTTCCGACCCCTCGTCCTCCCGGTCGTTTGGTGTGTCGTGGCTGCTTTTATACCGGGACGCAATGCTTCCGTCGCTTTCCGACTCCGCCTCAAGTGTTGCGAATGCTTCCGAGTCCCCGTCGCCCCCGGCGAGCGTCTGCAGTATCGTTTCCGCCTCTTGCAGGCTTGTTATGCTACTGCCTTCGTCGGGGATTTGCAGAACCCGGAACTGCAGTGCTTCTTCTGCGACTCTCCGAAGAGTTTTGGAGAATGACCGATCCCGCCGGATCTCGTCGACGGCTTGTTGTAGGGCTTCCCGTCGTTGCTCGCGTTCGGTGTATCGTCTCCCTCGTTCGGTGATGTGGTCGTCGTTTGATCTAGACATCCATCCCCCGGTTGTCCTCTGCACTTTGCAGGAATTGTGGTCGCCAAAATAGTGTTGTCTGCCTGGCCGGACTAGCCTCAACACAGGTGTCTATCCGACACTTCTCCAAAGGGGTGGTAAGGATTGGATGCTAGGTTACACGCGTAAGATGATTACAATTAAGCACAGACGGTAAACAATACGAGATACAGATAAACACGCAATAATTACTATTGTATTACTTCTGTCCAACCCTTTACAAATCATCGGATCCTTTTATAGGCATCCGGCAAGGTTACAATCAGTGCGCTTAGGCAACCGACATCCGAATCGGTCCGGATCCGGATCCGGATCGGTACAACTGTACCGGATCCGTCCCTCCGAATAATAATTCTACTATTATTTACTTCCTATTATCCGACCCGACTCCGCCTTCCCACTTGTCCTTGCTCTTCTGACCGGCCAACAACATGCACCGATTGCCTGGCCGGTAAGCAAAACCGGACCTCCTTCCGATCAAGGCCACTGATGAGACGTAATGCACCATTGGAGTTGGTGCATACCGATGTGTGTCAAGTGGACACGAAGTCACATGCCAGTTTGCAGTACTTCGTTATGTTCATAGATGACCACAACCGGAAGTTGTGGGCCACACCGTTGAAGACGAAGGATCGGGTGTTATCCGTCTTCAAGGAGCTCCACACAAGAGTGGAAAGAGAAACCGGTCGGAAGTTGAAGGAGGTTTGAGCAAATAACGGAGGCGAATACCGGGGGCAGTTCGAGGAGTACTGTTGCTCGAAGGGAATCCGGCTCGAATTTACTGTGCCGAAGACGCCGGAACTAAACGGGCTGGCCGAGAGGATGAACTAGACCATAATGTGTGTCAAGTTGTTAAGAGTCTATTACTAATCAATAGACCAAATCAAGTAATAAGGAAGAAAATAGATTGGATAGAAGAACCCGTTCCACCCGACCACCCCCGAGCTATGATCTAGACATAGCCAACCTACCACCGACGTCCCATACCGCCGGATATTAGGATGACTAATACCTTGGAAGAGATAAACACGATCGTCGAGACGAAAGCCTAGCCCGCACCACCGGTGTCTACTACAGCAGCCTTCCGACGTGATCATTCCTATGAGGGTAGCTAAGCCTCATATTTATACCTTTTCCTAGGCCCCTTGAATAGATGTGCCTTTCTAAAAGGCTCTCTATTCATTGGTTGTCTAAATCATGATAGTGCATGCACATATCATTCATTCTATCCAATCATTAGTCCCCTTTTTAATAATAGTGAACATACCCTTCACTAATGTAAATATTAGTGACCTACCCTCACCAACGTTATGTGTACATAACATACTCCCCTACTTCAAAAGATTGCACTCTTGCAATATAAAGTGAGGAAATTGTGCCTTAAGCGAATGCTCGCGTTCCCATGTGGCATCATCAATAGGTTTATCCATCCATTTGATCTTGAATAGCCGAATCTCTTTAGAACGTAAACGTTTAGTACGAGAATCAAGAATTCGTTCAGGAACATGAGGTTTGTAAGAAAAATCCTCTAATGTTACAAGATCTTGGATTGTGATGGTGTTATCACCAGAGCCTAAAAATGGTTTTAGACGACTGACGTGAAAAACAGGATGAATACTAACGTTACGAGGTAAGGCAAGGTGATAAGCAGATGACCCAACTCGCTTAAGGATTTCAAATGGGCCACAATATCGTTGGGCTAACTTAGCGCACTTGCCCGTAGATAATGACGTAGAATCAGTCGGGACACGCAAAAAAACTTTTTGACCAATAGTAAATGCACGAGGACGTCTATCCTGATCAGCATAAAATCGAGCACGATCTTGAGCTGTCTTGACATTTTCTTTGGCAATATGCAACATTTGGTTCATGTCTTGCAAAAAATTGCGTGTACTGTCTAATGTATCACGATGAATCGTGACATCAACTAGGGCACGTGGCTGAAAACCATACATCAACATAAAAGGACTATATCCAGTGGATGTATGTTTAGAGCTATTATAGGCAAATTCTAAGATAGGAAGGTATTGCTCCCACTTAGAAGGGGTTTTTGCTACATAAGCTCGAAGCATGTCCTCAATAATTTGATTAACTCGTTCAGTTTGTCCATCAGACTGAGGATGATTTGCGGAACTCATGCTCAACGTAGTTTCTAGTTTCTTAAAGACCTGAGTCCAAAAGTCACTAGTAAACTTGGAATCTCGATCACTAACAATATCCATCGGTAATCCATAAAAACGAAATAACTCATCAACAAATTGATAAGCCAACTGTTGAGCGGTTACCGTGGTTTTTGTAGGAATAAATCTAGCTAATTTTGTTAGCCTGTCAACGACAACCCATATGGCATCATGACCCCTCTGTGTACGAGGTAAACTAACAATAAAATCCATCGAGATACTTTCCCATTTATTGTTGGGAATATCTAAGGGATGTAAAAGACCAGCAGCTTTAAGTCGTTCCGACTTATTAATCTGACATTGTAAGCATTGAGTTACGTATTTATGCACGTCAGAGCGCATCTTAGGCCAGAAAAAAGTACACGAGATGAGAACGAGTGTGCGTTGTATTCCAGGATGACCAGCAGATGGTGCATCATGACATTCATGAAAAATTTTCTGTTTAACATTTGGTAAATCTGGAACACAGACCTTTCCACTACGGTAGAGCAAACCGTTTGTAATGTGAAAGGTCGCCTTCGAGGGTAGGGTGCTAGTATCGGCATCTAAACCAGATTCGGCTTTCGTCCAGTATTTTGAGAAATAACTGTCATCAAGGTATTTCCCTCGAAGGTGATCTAAAAGATCAGATTTTATTTCCGTGAAGCTAAGCATGTTAACTTCTTTAATGCGACTAAGAGCATCAGCAACGGTGTTCATAGAATCCTTGCGATATCGTATGGAAAAATCAAAATCTTGCATAAGGTCAGCCCAACGGCCTTTACGACCAACAAGATCGGGCTGGTCACAAAAATACTTTAATGATTGATGGTCTGTTGTAACCACAAATTTATTTCCATAGAGATAGTGCCTCCATGTTTTAAGTGCGTGTATCACCGCAAACAACTCTTTCTCTTGAACCGAATACCGAGATTGAGCAGCATCAAGCTTCTTACTTTCAAAAGCGATAGGGTGACCACCTTGATAAAGAACGGCACCAATAGCATAATCACTAGCATCGGTTTCAATTGAGAAAGGCTTAGAAGGGTCTGGTAATAGAAGAGTGGGAGCCTGACACACATGCTCCTTGAGTGTCTCAAATGATTTGTCAAGTTGTTCATTCCATGAAATTGGTTTGACAGACTTACGTGGATGACCTTTTAAAAGGTCAGTTAATGGCGTAGTCAATTTGGAATAGTTACGAATTGATTTTCGTAAAAATCCAACAAACCCTAAGAATGATCTAAGTTCACGAATATTACGAGGAATGGGCCAAAGTTTAACCTTTTCAATACGAGAAGGTTCAATTTCAACGCCATTTTCTGTAATTAAATGACCTAGGTACACAATAGATTTTTGGAAGAAGTCACATTTTGAATGTTTTGCATAGAAAGAGTTGTCACGCAACTTTCGCAAAACAAATCGAACATGTTGAACATGATCTTGCAAGGTACGGCTATATATCAAAATATCATCCAAGAAGACGACAACAAAATCACCGAGTTGATCTCGGAAAACATCATTCATCGCTTGTTGGAATGTGGCTGGAGCATTAGTCAACCCAAACGGCATGACTAGAAACTCATAATGGCCATAGCGCGTACGAAAAGCGGTTTTAGGAATATCATCCTCGGCGATGCGAATCTGATGATAACCAGTTCGTAAGGCAATTTTCGTAAAATATCGAGCCCCGTGCAAACGATCAATCAAATCATCGGCACGAGGTAATGGATATGCATTCTTAATTGTCATTTTATTCAAACGGCGATAATTGATACACATTCGCCACGAACCTTCCTTCTTCTTGACTAATAGAACTGGCGCACCCCAAGGTGATTTACTATACCTAATGTGGCCCATACTCAAGTATTCCTTAAGTTGTTTAGCGATCTCATCCTCTTCTAATCGACTAAGTCGGTAAGGTGGAATGCTCACAGGAGCAGCCCTAGGGATGAGTTCAATTTGATGGTCCACATTACGTTTAGGTGGTAAAGTAAGCGGTAATTCAGTAGGAAACACATCTTGAAAATCCTCTAAAATAGAGTCGAGTAATCGTTGCTCAAAATGTGGTAATTGTGTGGCGTCAATATTAAAATAATAAAATTGAACCGCAGGATCAATTACACACGAATAAATTAATGAACTAGAATACTCACTTAAAGATTTAGAAGACACAAGTGAATGAGAAGGAAGTTTGGAACATTGAATAAAATGTTTACAATTATTAAGTTCAAATGTGATTGAGTGATTAACCCAATCAATGGACAAAGAAGGGTTTTTATTAAAAAACCAAGGATATCCTAAAATGACATCTGCGGATTGTAATTTCATAACATGAAAGTCAAGCTTCTCCAAATAAGTATCTATTTGAATTGGCAGTTGACAAACAATGCCACTGATGTATTGAACGTTTCCATTTGCCATGTGAACTTGATAGATATGATCACTTGTGTTTATGTGGAGCTCCATTTGCTGCACAAAGTGATCATTAAGAAAATTGTGAGAACTACTGGAATCAAACAAGAAATGTGCTTGTGTTCCATTGATATATCCGACTGCTCGGAGTAAATCATTAGGTCCAAGTAAATGTGAAGGAAAAGTGCATTCACATAAACTTAAGTGATTGGTATGAACTTCAACAATATCAAAAGACTCACCTGTGTGACTCGTAGATTTGTCTTGAGGAGGGGTGTTCATTGACTTCCTCTCAAGACGACGACAGGTATCCTTTGTGTGGCCCCGCTTCTTGCAATATGCACAGAAGAGGTTCGGTTTCTTTGAGTCGCGGTCAAGAGTGTCACTGGATTGCTTACGTTTCCCAATGAACTTGACATTCGGAGTTTTGGCAAACTCAGGTTTATTGTGGTCTTTCTTGGAAGTCCTATGGTATCGCAGCACAATGTTGACGGCTTCCTCGAAAGTTGTGTGGTCCTTGTCATGGACAATCCAATGATAATCCCCATTGGGAATACCATTCAAAAAACAAGCGACAAACCATTTCTCACCCGTAAGTCCCGATTTTTGGATCTGGGTCCGTGCGTGATGCACATAATCCTCGAGAGAGGTAAATGGCTTACTAGACAATGTGAGCAAGTGTTGCGCTTGTTCGGTTTGAGAAGGTGGTTGCAAGAATTGTTTCTTAAAAACATCAACGAAACCTTCCCAAGTTGTGGGTAAGTTTTTTGCGGTCCTTAGGCCACGCCACCAAGCAGCAGCTCGGCCACCTAACTCACGACCGACATAACCAATTTTTACTGCATCGGGCTTGGGATGAAGCTCAAAGTGAGACTCCCAACGACCAAGCCAAGTGCTAATGGCCTCCTCGGTTCTTTCTTTCTTATCTCCCTTGAAAGGCGTGACTACGAAGGTTCACCTTCTTTCTTGGACTCAATAGTTAATTCTTGGAATTTCTTTTCCAATGCCATATTGGCCTGTCTCATTTCGGCCAATTGATTCAAGGTAGTAGTGAGCAATTGCTCAATAGTGATCTCAGCTTGTGTGCGAGATGCGGATTGGGGTTGAGAGGTCTCATTTGGAGAGATCGTTCCAACTGCGTTCAAAACTTGTTCCATGATGCACGCTGTGGGTATGCAATAAAATAAGGAGGTTCATAAAATACACAAGCAAAATGAATGCTTGAAATTTATCCAAGAAAGTATCTCATGTCTTTACCCCTCTAGACATATGAGATGTGATTCGAGATCCGATAACTATGGTAACACTATGGTGTTTTAAAAACCATGGGGGAAAACATAGCTAAGATGTATTTCTCGGATCTCTATCTTGAGTAATCATGGCGGCTCCCCGAGGCTCAACCATGGTTCTTACATCAATGAAATTTCCTAGATAGCCTTATATTAATGCCAACCCATCATGTATTATATGGTCGAGAAAGTGTATTACGTGAAAAAACAAGTGCACTCACAAGTAATATTCTAGTCTTGCGAGCAATAAGCAAACGTGATGATAAAATGATAAAATAAGGCACTACTCATAAGAGTTAAGTAGTGACGAAAACAAGGGTAAAAAAAAAAGAACCCATGTGTTACCTACGAAAAAAACAATGTCACAAATAAATGGGAAGTGCAAGGTATGCACATATACATCCCAATATGATTGTTATAACTTGCACAATTGTGACATAAGCCACAAATTGATACAAGTGATGACGGTGTTGTGCGCAAAGATGTAATACTCAAATCCATGAGTAAAACATCAATAAGGGAACTCATATGGTTTTACTCGTTTTCTAAGGCTTGATGATAAGAGTTAAACCTAGATGACCCGTTGAAAAAAAAATCGTTCAACAAGCCACTCCATACGAAAAAATAGTCTACACGTAAAGGTTACATTAAAATAAACGATGTAAATACTTTATACATGAAAAGGAAGTGGAAAAAGGAGAGTTAATTGTGGGTGGGTAAATAATAATTACTAGAAAATCATATAAGTGAAACACTACTTATGAAATTAAAATTTAATTAGAATAATCAACAATTAGGTGTATGGAATCAAACATGCCCTAAGATACGAAACCCTAGGGTAGTTGACATGCACCTCCTCAAGACCACCACATATCCCTAGAATCGGCCAAGTAATGGCTAATTAAAGAGGAAAGTGGCATAGGTAAGTGACATATACCTCGTCAAGGCCACATCATCCCTTAGAATCGGCCAATTGATGGCTAATTAAAAAGGAAAGTGGCATATGTAAGCTACATATACCTTGTCAAGGCCACAACATCCCATAGAATCGGCCAATTGATGGCTTAATAGAGAGTAGAGTGGCATAGGTAGGCAACATATACCTCGTCAAGGCCACATCATCCCTTAGAATCGGCCAAGTGATGGCTCAATAGAGAGGAAGAGTGGTATACTCAACATCATATGCAAAACGGCCATGAGATAAGCGTGTGCGATTAGAGCAAACACGCTCGACCCAATGCACAAGAATAATTATTATCGTAAGAGTTCAAGAGAGGAGAGAGTGGGATATATATCGCAATATGCAAAAGGCCATGAGTTGAGCGTGTGCGATTAGTGCAAACACGCTCGGCCCGATGCATAATAATAAGTAAAATCGTAGCGTAGTAGGAGGTATAAAGAAAGAGAATAAAACGTAATACCAATTTGATTCGACCATAAAGAACGCATAATAGAAAAAAAGAAGAGATCAAAAAAGAAGAATACCGGGTTTAGAGTGTTGTTTTGATCCTGAGAAGAGCATGACGAGCCTTGTTAGATCCCCCTCGCTCACACGCAAAAAACATCAAAACAACAAAAAAATTGTTAGTAAAAGCTCTGATACCACTGTTAAGAGTCTATTACTAATCAATAGACCAAATCAAGTAATAAGGAAGAAAATAGATTGGATAGAAGAACCCGTTCCACCCGACCACCCCCGAGCTATGATCTAGACATAGCCAACCTACCACCGACGTCCCATACCACCAGATATTAGGATGACTAATACCTTGGAAGAGATAAACACGATCGTCGAGACGAAAGCCTAGCCCGCACCACCGGTGTCTACGACAGCAGCCTTCCGACGTGATCATTCCTATGAGGGTAGCTAAGCCTCATATTTATACCTTTTCCTAGGCCCCCTGAATAGATGTGCCTTTCTAAAAGGCTCTCTATTCATTGGTTGTCTAAATCATGATGGTGCATGCACATATCATTCATTCTATCCAATCATTAGTCCCCTTTTTAATAATAGTGAACATACCCTTCACTAATGTAAATATTAGTGACCTACCCTCACCAACGTTATGTGTACATAACACAAGTGGACACGAAGTCACATGCCAGATTGCAGTACTTCGTTATGTTCATAGATGACCACAACCGGAAGCTGTGGGCCACACCGTTGAAGACGAAGGATCGGGTGTTATCCGTCTTCAAGGAGCTCCACACAAGAGTGGAAAGAGAAACCGGTCGGAAGTTGAAGGCGGTTTGAGCAAATAACGGAGGCGAATACCGGGGGCAGTTCGAGGAGTACTGCCGCTCGAAGGGAATCCGGCTCGAAGGGAATCCACTCGAGGAGTACTGTGCCGAAGACGCCGGAACTAAACGGGCTGGCCGAGAGGATGAACTAGACCATAATGGAGAGGGTCCGAAGTATGTTGGCACATGCAAGGTTACCCAAGACGTTTTGGGCTAAGGCGTTGGCGACAACGACGTACGTGATAAACAGATCACCCTCAGTGCCCTTGGATAGAGACACACCGCAGAGAGTGTGGACCGATAAGGAAGTGTCTTACCGACATCAGAAGATGTTCGGGTGTCCCGCTTACGTGCATCTTGAAAAGGACTAGAGAGAAAAGTTGGATCCAAAGTCCCAACCTTGCATATTCCTCGGATATGATAATGATGAGTTCGGCTACCAAGTGTGGGATCCGGTCGACAAGAAGGTTTTACGGAGTCGAGATATTATCTTCATGGAGGACAAGACCCTTGCTGACTGGGAGTCGGAGAAGAAGGTAATGAACTCCGAGTTGACCGGTAAGGATCGGTTCAATGAGATTCGGACCTTCCCGGCTAAGAGACGGTTGACACTCAAAGAACCGTACAATTACGGTGAGGATACCAAACCAGCAGCAGAAGAAGAAGAGGAGGCTGGAACCAGAACCGACCATGATCCCGAATCAGAATCAGATGAAGAACAGATGCAAGAGCCGGTTACCGAAAACCAAAGTCAGAGATATCCTCTCAGAGAGAGAAGGGCCCTCCAGAGATTTTCGGATGCAGAGCGCGTGCTGCTAACCGATGAGGGGGAGCCGGAAAGCTTCGAAGAAGCAAAGGAGGACACCCACAGCCGAAAGTGGTTGAGTGCCATGCAAGATGAGATGGATTCCCTACATGAGAACCACACGTATGAACTGGTGGAGTTGCCGAAAGGAAAGCGGGCACTCTAGAATAAGTTGGTTCATAAGTGGAAACCGGGAGATGCCGGCAACCCCCCAAGATACAAAGCTAGGATCGTGGTGAAGGGGTTCCAACAGAAGAAGGGCGTGGACTTCGACAAGATATTTGGCCCAGTAGTAAAGATGACTTCCATCTAGACGGTGTTGAGCATAGCGGCAAGCATGGACCTCGAGGTAGAGCAGTTAGACGTGAAGATGTGAAGCACGGAAGTGGTTGAGTGCCATGCAAGATGAGATGGATTCCCTGCATGAGAACCACACATATGAACTGGTGGAGTTGCCGAAAGGAAAGTGGGCACTTCGGAATAAGTTGATGTATAAGTTGAAACCGGGAGATGCCGGCAACCCCCCAAGATACAAAGCTAGGATCGTGGTGAAGGGGTTCCAGTAGAAGAAGGGTGTGGACTTCGACAAGACATTTGGCCCAGTAGTAAAGATGACTTCCATCTGAACGGTGCTGAGCATAGCGGCAATCATGGACCTCGAGGTAGGGCAGTTAGACGTGAAGACGACATTCCTCCACGGCGACCTCGAACAGAAGATCTACATGCAGCAACCAGAGGGATTTGTGAAGAAAGGGAAGGAGCACCTGGTTTGCCAGTTGAAGAAGAGCCTCTACGGTTTGAAGCAGGCTCTCTGGCAATGGTACTGGAAGTTTGACTCCTTCATGACCAATCAAGGGTACCACAAAACGTAGGCCGATCACTACGTATTTTTGAAGAAGTTCGAAGGTGGAGACTTCTTGATACTCCTCCTGTACGTGGACAACATGTTGATCGTCAGACGAGACCAAGACAAGATACGGATGTTAAAGAAGGCACTAAACCGGACCTTCTCAATGAAAGACTTGGGTCCGGCAAGACAGATACTGGGGATGCATATAATCCGGGACCGGTCAAAGAAACAATTATGGCTATCACAAGAGAAATACGTGACAAAGGTGCTTCAACAGTTCCACATGTCAGACGCGAAAACGGTCGGATCGACACTTTCGGCAAACTGCAAGCTATCCGGTAAGCAAAGCCCGAAGACGAAGGCAGGGAAGGAGGATATGATGAAGATACCATATGCCTCTGCCATCGGGAGCTTAATGTATGCAATGGTGTGTACCCGACCGGATATCGGATACGCAGTCGGAGTGGTGAGCCGGTTTATGAGCAATCCCGACAAGGAGCATTGGAATGCGGTAAAATGGATACTCCGGTACTTGAAAGGCACCTCAAGTATGTGTCTCCGATTCGGCTCCGGTAAACCCCAACTTGATGGTTTCACCGATTCGGATCTGTCGGCTAATGCGGATACCAGCCGGTCAACATCGGGATATGTTATGACATATGCAAGGGGAGCTATCTCGTGGTAGTCGAGGCTATAGAAGACGGTTGCGTTGTCAACCACGGAAGCAGAGTACATGGCAGTTGTGGAAGCCGGCAAGGAAATACTATGGATGAAGGACTTCATCGGAGAGCTAGGGATCCGGCAAGAGGAATACCGGCTCTACTGCGACAGTCAGAGTGCCATCCACCTTGCAAAGAATGTTGCCTATCATTCCAAGACAAAGCACATCCAGCCCAGGTATCACTAGATCCGGGAGCGAGTAGAAGATCGGGAGTTTGTGCTGACGAAAATCCACATGGAGGAGAACGGGTCAGATATGTTGACTAAAGGGCTAACACCTGACAATCTAGATGCATGCAGGAAGAGGATCACATTGACGAGGCATCCCATGCCGGAGTTAAGGGGGAGTTTGTTTGGATTTTGGTCCCTCCGGATGGGATATGAGTACCAGGTAGGGAAGACCCGGTGAGAACCGGATGACACAAGCCCGGTGAGAACCTCTCACCGGATGAAGGGACATAGATGTAAATATGTTTCTGTTAGCCCATTGTGGCTATATTTGTAAATAACCCGAAAGTCATATTAGTATAAATATGACATAGGGCAAACACGATTGTGGTTGGTCATATATTTGGTGTAACTATTGTACAGAGCGTAACAAAGAGAGAGAGAGAGAGAGAGAAGTGAACAGTCTCTGTTCTAACCGCGTGTTGGCAAAGATTGAGAGCACGAGGTCGTTGCCACTATGCTCCTCCTGTTGTATTCTTCTAGACATACTGATAGTTTGGAGCTAGTGGGCTCCCGTGGTTTTTACCGTTTAGGGTTTTCCACGTTAACATCCTATGTACTCTCTCTTGCTCTATTGTTTGTGTGTATACGTGCATTTCTTCCTATTCCATCTTTCTGTGGTTGATTCTAAGACTCGGTTGTAGCCGAGCAATATTCCGCATATTCCTGTCACGTTCGAGTAGTATGAACGAGAACGGCGACGGCAAGAGGTGGCCAGAAGAACTGCCGCGATCAATATTAGTGACGAAGAAAGACTTCGGAGCAGGCGCCGAATGAAGCCGGAACTGGGGGAAGCCAACCAAACAAAACTCCAGAGGACCAGTCAAAGAATGAAAACCTACACACCGGAAACCATCAGCAGGAGGAACCCAAACCAACAGAACCAGAACCGGAAGCCTCGAGACTAGTGGAACCGGAGAGACCAGAGCAACAGGAGCAGGAGGAGCCCAAACCAACAGAACCAAAACCGAAAGCCTTGATACCAATGGAACCGGAGAGACCAGAGTAGCAGCAACAAGAGCAGCAACAACAAACGACGGAGCAGTTACCCGATGAGCATTTAGAACCCTTGGACCAGAGCATTCTAGACATTTTGGAGGAAGATTGAAGGGTGAACCATGGGATTCGATGTACAAGGTACTGTCCCACGGGCATGCCATGTGTTGACCGGCAAGGACTTAAAAGTCGGATAAAGTCCAGAATGGGAAAGGGATAATTATTTTAGAACCAGGAGTTGTTATCTATAATTATTATATTTTGAGAAGCGAACGGACGGACCTAGAATCGGTATGTCGATCCAGATCCAGACCGGTTCGTGGCCGGTTGCCAGTTGTCACTGGTTCGTAACCCAGAGCTGGTGACCTATAAAAGGACCTGATTAGATTGTAATCAGATAGCGGTTTATTAATGAAAGTGGTGTTGTTCTACATCTTGTTTAATCTTTGAAGCTTTAGTTAATTACCGTTCTATGATTAAAAGAATCTATCTTAAGGCTAACACAGAATGCTAGTATTGTGGCAAGAAAGGCCACAAGGAGAGCAAGTGCTAGAAGAAGCACACTGATTCGGACAAATCCAAATATGGCAAGGCCAAGCAAGGGAGCCGGCAAAGATCGCACTACGCTAAAGGATTGGAAGGATTCGGAACCAGAAAAACCGGAAAAGGGTCAGACTTCGTGATGAAGCACAAGGCAAACTCGATAAAGAAGAACACCTCACAATCGGATGAGGTGTGGTACATTGACTCTAGAGCGTCAAATCATATGACGATCTATGAAGAATGGTTCACGTATCTTGAGAAACCGGAGCAACCGGGAGTGGTCGAAACCGGAGATGACACTCCGTACCCGATCGAACATGCTGGTGAAGTCCCTTAAGTCATGTCGGACAAAAGGGGAGATTGATGAATGTGTTGCACGTCTCGACAATAACAAAGAACCTAGTGTTGGTCGGCAAAATCGTCGACCAGGGAATGCAAGTTCGATTCACACATCTCGGGTGCTTCATCGAGGAAGAGGGCCAGATCATTGCGCAAGGGCACCAGGATGGGAGGATGTTCATCCTCGACACCAACACCATTGGCACCGCACTATTTGCGAAGGGACAGAAAGTCAAGTCGGATATCGACTTATGGCACAAGAGGATTGATCACGTCAATTATCAAAGGCTTCAGGATCTACGGTCGAAACAAGTAGTATTCGGCTTGCGGAAATTCAATGGCCGGAAGGCCCAAATTTGTGGAGCCTACCAGCTTGGGAAGCAACACCAACTTCCATTACCCAACGAGCGTAATCAAAGCCACAACAAGCTCGATTTGATACATTCGGATGTAGGGGGACAGGAACAGAATGTAATATTAGGTGGGAGTCGATACTTCGTCTTCTTCATCGACAACTATAGCCGACAGACATGGATCTACCTCATTGAGAAGAAAAGCGAAGTCTTCGACTATTTCCAGAACTTACAAAGCTTAGTCAAAAGGGAAATAGAGAGGAAGATCACGTGCCTATGTTCGGATGGCAGAAAAGAATACTTTTCCGACCAGTTCAACTATTATCTTCAGCAAATGGGAATTCAAAGAGAATTCAGCTATAGATATATGCCGGAGCAGAATGTTAGGAATTCGGTCCCTCCATATGGGATCTGGATGAGAACTGGAGGAGCTAGATTGGACAAGTCGGATGAAGGAACCGAATCCATAAGGGTTTCAGATGAGACCCGGAAACCAGATCAAGTGAATCCAGATGGATCCAGTGCAAACCAGATCGAAGGACATATGTGTAAATATGTTTCATGGTTAGCCTATTGAGATTATATTTGTAAATAACCCAAATTCATATAAGTATAAATATGACTTAGGGCAATCACTTCATGATGGTTGGTGTGGGATGTATATATATATAGAGAGAGAGAGAGAACTAGTTTTCTGTTATAACCGCCGGTTTGGCAAAGACATAGAGCTCGAGGTCGTTGCCTCTGAGTCTCACATTGTATTCCTCCTCTCATAGTGATAGTTGGAGTCTGTGGGCTCTCGTGGTTTTTCCCATTTAGGATTTTCCACGTTAACATTCTGTGTCATCTCTATTTTAGTTTATTTTGTTCTATTCCTTGTTGAAGACTCGGTTGTGGCTGAGTGTTATTTCCGCACACAGAACGATGTAGCCGAAAACAAGAACCAGTCAATTGTGGAAACGGCACGAGAAATGCTGGAGGAGAAGAGCATGCCCAAGTTTTACTAAGCTGAAGCGGTTCGGACCGTGATCTACATCCAAAACTGGATCAGGGAGAAGGTGTCAGCACACGAGTTGTATTTCGGATGGAAGCCGAACTTAAGACACCTAAGGTTATTCGGGAGTATTGAGTACGTGCATATGCCGAATGACAAGCAGAAGAAGTTGGACGAGAAGTCGAAGAAGTGTATCCTAGTCGGCTACTCACATGAACAAAAGGGGTATAAGTGCTATAACTCATGAACCAAGCAAGTTTGAGTCCGAGTTGGCATCCTGGTATGCTCTTCCAACTCCAACCCCCGATAACTCCAACCTCTTGATCATTGAGGATGAGGCCAGTGAGCCCGACATGATTTGGGAAGAAGGAGAAGCAGAAGACATTGGCACTCTGGAGGAGAGTCTAATCTCATTCCGACTGAGTGGGTTGAATGAGAGATTGAGCCAGATTGACTAGTCAGATGATGAGTCGGTGAGTAGTAGAGACTCAGTCGTGCTCTCCCTCCACAAGGAACCGAGGAGACGGTTCATGCGGAAGGAAAAAGGGAAGAAGAAGATGTCGTAATACAACACTGACAAGGAAGAGTTACATCAGAGCGAGTCTGACATCGGAAAGAATGAAGACGAACCTTCGGAAACAAAGTCCGAGTCGGCCAAGAGAATCGGCGAATAAGAAGTTACGTCGATCTACCCGCCAGAAGAACCCCATGATGCGGTATGGGTATAATGAATATATGGCGCATCATTATGCATTCATGACAAAGGTGGCAGAAGTGCGTGAGCCGGAAAGCTATGCTGAAGCGGCAAAGGATGCAAATTGGCATGCCTCTATGGAGGAAGAAATGGGGGCACTCGATGCCAATGACACATGATACTTGGTTGACCCTCGACACTACAAACCGATCAGCTACAAATGGGTGTATAAGGTGAAATACAATGCCGACATTTCAGTCAACCGGTACAAGGCCAAATTGGTGGCCAAAGGATATGCGCAGACCCACAGAATCGATTACGATGAGCCCTTTGCTCCTGTAGCGAAGACGTCGACGATTCGTGTGGTGCTAGCAATTGCAACGGCAAGAGGGTGACATCTTCACCAAATAGAAGTGAAGAATGTTTTTCTTCAAGGAGATCTTGAAGAACATGTGTACATGATCCAGGCACCCAAATTTCAGTCGGATATAATCAAGTCGGTGGTATGCCGACTCAAAAGTCGCTTTATGGCTTAAAGCAAGCCCCCTGTGCTTGGAATTAGAAGATCACACACCAGTTCCATAAGATGGGGTTTGTAGCCTCCAAGTCCAGCTCCTTGTTGTTCATCTAGAAGGATCTAGAGGGTCCAGTATGCATCCTACTATATGTCACCGGACCCGACCTTGCTGAAAACGGTTGAGTGAACTCCAAACTTTTGGGAGCATTTCAGATGAAGGACCTGGGGGACCTTCACTACGTCCTCGGGATCAAAGTGATTGACACCCCAACGGCATATTGTTGTCTTGACGACACTATGTTGAATATGTTGTTCAAGTTCGGCATGACCTATTGCTGACCAGTCTCGACACCCCTTGACCGAAATCTGAAGTTACGTCCCGATTGCGGAACGGCCTATGATGAGAGACGGTTCTGAAAAATTGTCGAAAGCCTAATATACCTAACTATCACCCAACCGACCATCGAGCACCTTTAGTGCACGCATCAGCTACTACAATATGTGAGCGGCACTAAGGATCGGGGATTGTTGTACCGACACAGTGTAGTCGAGCTCTTAATGAGCTATACTGATGTCGATTGGGCCAGTGATGCATCCAATCGCCAGTCAACATCCGGCTTTGTGTTCTCTCTTGGTAGCGTAGGTGTTGTGTGGAGCAGCAAGAAAGAGCCGACAATGCCTCTATCGAGCACTGAGGCTAAGTACCAAGGAGCTACTGTCGTGACATGTGAAGCCATATGGCTTCAGCGGGTGCTGCAAGACCTTCGGATCAAAGTACCAACTCTGGTCCCGATCTACTATGAAAACATAAGTAGCATGAAGCTGGCCAAGAACCCCATGTTCCATGCTCGCACAAACCACATCGAGGTGCATTATCACTTTGTGCGCTAGCGGGTCTTGAGCGGTGAAGTCAAACTCCTGTATGTTTGAACCAATCAGCAGGTTGCCAACATCTTCACCAAGCCACTCGGATCGAACAAGCTATAGCACTTTTCGGAGATGCTTGGGCTACAACATCTTGACGTGCCACACTTGAGGAGGAGAACAGGTACAGAAACGGGGAGAACAAGAAAAGGTACCGGAGAAGTAGTCAGTGAGAAGGAGAACGAAATAGGCGGGCAGTTGGGAAAAAGGAAGTTGAGTCGACTGAAGAAGTTGGCACATACGATAAAGTCGGAACAAGTTGCGGCAATGGCGGCAGAGTCAAGAAGGATAGAGCCGACCAGAAGATAAAGGCCAAGACCCGACCATTGTCTAATCTAGTGAAGGGCCTGAAGATTAAGGACGAATTGGAGACAATCAATTCGAACAAGAGCAGGAAAGAATCGGAGGTGGCCGATTCGGTTGAACAATTCAATTCAGAGCCGAATCACTTAAAGGCCAAAGGGACGAGAAGATAGTGGAAGTCGACCCCAACACGGAGGAGCCAATGGGTCGAGAAGCATCGAAGTTACAACAGCGAAGGAGTTGACATGGGCCTTATGAGCAAACAAGCCGACCAAGAAGGTCGAGGTGCGCGGAACCGGATGGGTTGAGTGCTAGCAAGGCATGAGGATGCCAAAAGGAGCTGGAGAAAAGGATCGGCGGATGCTGACACAATGGACCAACCTCAAGTTGACCTTGAGGGGGAGTGTTGAGTGAGAAAGCTCAACGTGGGTAAGATCTACCGAACAAGCCGAAAGTCGAACCAAACAAAGACCGGATTGGAGAACCGGATTGGTATCCAGAACGGAGAGCCGAATCGATGTCCGAACCTGTGTGTAATGGGTAGGATGTAAGAGGCCCACCATCCTAGCCTAATAGATAGGCATATTTTTGGGAGTTTGTGTCATAGCTCAGTTATGACCATTGAAGCATTGAAGTACTTGTCAGTACTTCTATCATTCCTAGTATTGAGTATTATTTTGAAATAGATGTTTGTGTTCTGCTATCTCTCTCCCACATACTCTCTGTGTATTTTCAACCTTTCCATTAAACCTCCATTCTGTTCTGTCTCTATCTGTCATAGACATATGCCACACCACGGTGGAAGGTAGGGATTGAAACCAAGACCTCTTGATCTCCATTGGTCAACCCTACCAACTAAGCTACATCCATCTATGCATGCTTGTATAAAATCCAACTTCATGTATGGTAGATTGAACATTGGAAGTTCCTAGCTTGCATGCATCCTCATACATTCTCTTTTCCTAACTTGCATACATGCATTCTCTATTCCTAGCTTGCTTACATGCATTCTCTATTCCTAGCTTGCATGCATCTTCATGCATTCTCTATTCCTAGCTAGCATACATACCCTCTTGTATAAATACTCAGGTGCACCTTGATTCTAATCAAGGTGAACAACACCAGTTACAGAATCATAAGTCAAGTTATTGTTCTTTTTCTCTCTCCTAGTTCTTCATTTCCTCTTGTTCCTACTCTATTATACTCGTCCGTGACAGTTTGTTCACCTTCTCATATTGCTACCATGTCTGTATCCGTCGACAACCTAAACCAAGTAATGGCAGCCTTGCAACAACTTCAACTCGAAAATGAAATCCTTCAAGAATCATTACGGGAGCTTCAATCCGTCACATCAAGAAACCCACCACCCGTTGTCACGTAACTACGCGCGTGCGTGGAGAAACGAGGCAGGACCACCGGGGTCTTGAACCAAAGAGCAGGTGATAGAAGGGGAAAGAGAAAGAGAGAGACGCTCAGTTACGTAGGAGCAAAGAAACACAGGGTCACGGCCCTGTCAACGCCGAAGACACGAATGGACACAGAGACAGAGAGACACGAATGTTTGTATATTAATGAATGACAAATAAACAACAGAGCACGCGAGCGGTTACAACCGAACAGACCGGCGAATAGATGCCGATGCCTGCTCATCTGCGCACGAAAGGGGATAGGATGGAAGTGCTGCTGGAAGCACACAGGCATTCCTCGAAGCAGCGCGAGCCTCCCGAAAACCTGCAGAGAAGAGCGATGGAGAACGAACAGAGGAGAAGCATTTGGTTTCGGTCCCACAGCACTTCGTCCTCCTCAATAAAAATTAATGCCCTTGTCTCCCCGCGTCTCCCTCTCTTTTATAGCTTCAAGAGGGGAGCCGTTTCCCTCATTAACTTCCTACCTACCGAATCTAACTACCTAGGATATACCTTTGTACCCCGTTCTCTATTATATGCATTAAAGGGCGTGCACGCGTGAAGAGCCGGTTCACGCGCGCTATGCACCGATTACGCTAAGGGACGGTTTTCTTCACGACATCCGCCCCCACCTAACCGCGCATCCACCGATATGCGCCAAAATTGGGTTCTGGTTGGAGAAAACCGGTCCGGGTTCCAGTTCCTCGTCCATCGGTTCGTCCTCCGTTTCGGACTGTCCGTAGTCGTTGTCCAGGCCTCTTAGATCCGGTTCGCTGTCGTGGCGCTTCTTAAACACTTTGATCCGCTTCCCTGCTACTGGTATCGCCATCCTCGTACCGTCGAGTTCCGCCAGGTGATACGTCCCATTGTCATTGGCGCTCGTTACCACGTAAGGCCCGAACCACCGCTTGGCAAACTTCTGTGTTGCCCGGTGCTGGTTGTCGAGGTTGGTGTCGTAGACTAGCACCTAGTCGCCTTCCTCAATTTTCTTTGGTCGGAGCCGGTGCGTTCGGTCGAACCGGGCTTTGTTCCTCATCCTCGTTGTCCGAAGTCTCTCCGCCGCTCGTTCCACATCCTCTAGCCTCTGCTCGAGTTGCCGTATACGCGCCGCTAGCAGTTCTTCCCGGCTCATCTCGTCTCTCCAGTCCACTGTCGCCCAAGAGGAGATCGTCCGCTCCATCGGCATGATCGGCTTCTGTCCGAACATGAGCTCTGACGACCTGAACCCGGTTACCGAACTGTGCGTTGTCCGGTCCGCCCACAAGGCATAAGGTAACAGTCGTGGCCAGTTCCCGACCTGGCCTCCGCATGCCCGGACTAGCACTTTGATGATCGGTCCGTGTCCGCGCTCCACCTTCCCGTTCGCCTCCGGATTGTACGCTGTGGTGAGCGAGAGCTTGACCCTTAACCGGTCGAACAGCTCCTCGGCTTCTTCGGCGTCCAACTCCCCGCGGTCAGCCACGATCTTCCCGACGCACCCGTACCGGCATATCACGTCCTCGATCAGGAACCGACACACGGCCGCGGTCGTTTTGTTCTGCAGGGCTCGGCCTTCCACCTGGTTCGTCAGGTCCTCCCAGGCCAGCACCAGATATCGCATCTGCCCTACGCCCATCGGCATCGTCACCAAATCTACCATCCATTTGAAGTGGATGGCCGGAGGGTATGTAGGGTGAAGCTCGTCCCGATGTCGGACTATGGAGTGTATCTGACAGCTCTCACAAGTTGTCACGAACCGATGCACGTCCCGGTACAGTCCCGGCCACCAGTACTTCCCCTTTAGTTTCTCGAATGTGGCCCACGTCCCACGGTGTCCAACCCAGGGGCTGTCGTGGTAGGCCTTCAACAACTCCTCCTGTTCCTCCTCCATCGCCACTACTCGGAGCGGGATGCCGTTTCTCTTCTTCGGGGGCTTCCACAAGTATCCCTCCCGGAGAAAGAATCGGTATGCTTTCTTCCGGATCCGGTTGGCCTCGTTCTTTGTCCATGACGCGTCCGGCATCATCGTCCTTAAGAATCCCCCAATCTACAGCCAGTCCCCATCGTACTTGCTCTCGTTGAAATCGTTAAGGGCCGGAGTGCCCCCCGCCTCGGTTGTTACGTAAGCCACCTCGAAGAAGTCCACGCCGACTTCCTCATCCTCCGAAACCATGACGCCCTCGTCGTCGAGTCGCGCCCTCGAAAGCATGTCGGCCATGGCATTGTCTTTCCCGGAAATGTGTCGTATTTCCGGATCCAGGGACTTGATGTACGCTATCCACCTGAGCATCGCCAGGTCCGGGGTTGCGCATCCGGAAACCATGCCAAGAATCGGCAGGCAGTCCGTCTCGATAATCACCTCTGTCCCGATCAGATAGTCTTTATCGGCCTTCACTGCCGAAACGATACCCCAGAGTTCGCGTTTAACATGGGCGTATCCTCGTTGTCGCTCGCTGAGGACCTTCGCGCCGAACCGGATTAAGAACCGAATGTCGTCCTCATCTTCTTGGTTGACGACCCATCCGATCCCGGTCGGACTTGTATCTACCGTTATGTAGATGGGAGTGCCTTTCTCGTAGACAGCCTTCCGGAGTGCCGGAGCTGCAGCAAGAGCCTCCTTCCTCTTTGGACCGACTCCGTATGCTCGTATCGCCACTCGAATTTTCGCCCCTTTTTCAGCAACCCGTATAGCGGCTCAGCAACGTGGGCGTAATGCGGGATCCATATGTGGTAGAACGCGCATGCTCCCAAGAACCTCCGTACCTCTGTGACCGAGTTACAGTCGGGCTTCATTGCGGAGATGGCTTCCACCTTAGCCGGAGACGGTTTCCGGCCATACGGTCCGCATAGATGTCCGACGACCATGATCTCTGATTGCCCAAAGGCCGATTTCTCCCCGGAGAAGGTGAGCCTCGCGTCCTCTAGCCTCTGCAGCACCCTCTCGCAGTCGTCAATGTGTGTCGCCACGAATTTCCGGCATCCGTCCGGTCCGATCGTTTCGTCCTTTTCCTCCACCGGACATCCCTTGATCGGGATGTCGTCCAAGAATGGCATGGTGATGTCCAGGATACAATCCCTCAGCACCTTGTTCATCGCATTCACCATGTGGGCCACCGAGTTCGTCCCTCCTTGTGGCAGGGTACACATCCGCACTAGGCCGAGAGGAGTCCGCATCGTCGTAATGTCTCTGCTCTCCACGGCTAGTTGGAACTAATCGTACCCTGAGTACAGATCACCGACCGAGTAGATCGACCTTCCGGCGAAGGCCTCCGCGAACTCGTCTATCGTTGGTCTGATTCCTGTGTTTCGAATGGTCACTCTGTTGACCAGTTGCAGGTCTTGAATGAAGCGCAACGTCCCGTTCTTCTTCGGTACAGTAAACCACCGGTTCGAGTACGGGGCACTCGATGGTTCGAGGATGCCCATATCGACTTTCTGCCTCAACAGCTCCATCAGCTCCGGGATGTGAGCTCTCGGTACTGGAATTGGTTTGAGATTCCATGGCACATGCGGTACCGTGAATATCACCATCGGCTTCACGACTGTCGGTTATACGCACCCGATCTCTTCCGGTGAGAATGCGAAGGCTTTCCCGTGCCTTCCGAGCATTCTCCGAAACCGGTCTTCTTCCGCCGGCAGTAGGAACCCGCCCCCACCGATTTTGAGCTCCCGTAGCATTCTGTCGGTGAAGGTGAGTCCTGTGCAGGCCGGATCTCGTAAACTGGGGTCCAACGCGACCCCCTTGATTCGCAACTCGCTGCCCTCCGGTAAGGGTGCCGCGACTGGCCTTACCTTCCGGTCCACAGTCTTGTACTTCGTGTTAACCCGGGCCGTCTGATCCAACTCGAGCCCTCAACTAAAGTTCGCGATGACTTCGTACATTTCTTCTGAACAAACCGGTATCGTCTGGTCCTCTTTAAGGCCCTCTCCGACCACTTCTCGCAGTATTCCCAAGGTATCGTCGAAGGAGACTGCCTCCACGGCTCCGTTGATTTCCTCGTTGGGCCCAAGAACTCCGCACGCCTGAAGTCGCTCTTCCGCCCTTGTCTTTTCTCGGCCAACGACGCCGACTATTGTACAGCCTCCGTTGTCAGAGAAACAAAACTTCCTACTTATGGTACAAGGTTTCTTCGGTTTCGCCTCTATCGTACATTTGTGGGGTTTTCCCGGAGTGTCCGGACTATCGCGGCCCCACGCCTTGACAGCCCTCTCTAAAAATCCTCTCGGTTCTCGCCATCGAGGGACTCGTGGTTCGGTCGCACTGTCAGGAACTGGACCGAATGACGCCCGTCCTGACTCTTGACCCTCGCGTAAGCCGACCCGTTGTCCAGCACCGTGGTCTCCATCCGTGCTGCCGTAATGTACGGTTCTCCCAGTATGACCAGGTGCGAGGACGTCTCTTGCACAAAGAAGTGTTGGTCTATCTCGACGTCGCCGATCTTGACTCGCACGTTTGGGCAGGCCTCGTGTAGTTCCTCGGTGGCACGCGTCGCCGCCCGTATCTTCCACCCGTGCTTGGTGTTGACCGGCCATTTCCCCTTCTTGTAGAAGTCCATGGACATCAGGCTTATTTCCGAACCATGGTCCACCAGCGCCACCACCGGCTCCTGAACATCTCCGATCTTCACCGGGGTTTCCGTGGTCGCTCGGGCCCAATGTGGCCTCGAATAGTGGCTCTCCGCCCACTCGTCTTCCAGCGCCATGTCCTCTATGTGCGTCGTCCACACCTCCACCGGCCTTTCCGGTTCTGTCTCCGTCGACAGCCTCTTCCTCTTCACCAAGTCTACGATGGAGTCGTGGAACTCCTTCTTGGCGATTCCGAGCAACCCCCGCAACGACAATTCCACCTTACTGTTGAGGATTCGTTCTTCCAGGACCTTTCGTAGGTCCGTGGTCCTTTCGATCTCCATGCCCAACCGGTATCCGCCCTTCTTGTGGTTATCATGGGCACTGGTCTCACCGGCCTCGTTCCGTTTCAGCCCGAATCGGGTTTCGTATCTTTGTGAGAGTCCGGCCCCTCCGGTTTTACCTACCCGTTTGTCTTCAACCAGAGCCTCGTAGTTCTGGCAAGCTGCTTCGACGAAACCCGTCTTTCCTTCGACCGGGTCACTCCACCCAGTTACCTCCTGGACCCACTTCTCCACGCGGTCCGCCTCGTCTTTCCTTAGTCGGGCACCGGCGAGGCCTTCCAGCATCGTCGGCCAGAACCCGGCTTTGCTCTCCTTCCGGGCCTCGCTGCCTCCGACCCAAATACCGGCTGACGCCGAGTAGTGGACGGTCTCCGCGTGCCGGGCCGCCGCCTCTTCCATCAGCCTTTTCATTCCTCCTCGCCCGTCGTTTCGGTTCAGGGCCCTCCAGGTATCGCTGGCGTGCACCCGACCTTCCCACAGGTACACTACCCGGCTTCTCAAAGCCTCCGCAAAGTCCCCGCAGTCTTTCCGGATGTGGCCGACCTCGTCGCACCACATGCACCTATTTCCTGTCGGAGGCCGTCGGTCACGAGCCTGTTCGCCGCCTTCCCTCCGAGCCTGGGCGATCTGGAGATCCTTTACCGCCCGTGTCAACTCCTCCAAAGCTGTTCCCCCGGACGAGCCTCTGACCATGCCGGTCAAAGCCGAAACGGTTTCGAGCCACTCCCGGGTCTCTTCCCTTCACGCCTGTGGTATCGGTTCGAGCTTCCTTGCTGCGACAGGACCCGCCCCGGTCGCCCCTGTATCAGCCCACTCCCACCGTTTGTCAAAACGGCCACAGACTCTTTTTACCGCGGCCCAATCGGCCGTCAGCCCGTCTTCAATTTCCAGTAAGGAGCCCACTTGCTCCCGATCCCGTGCGTCAACCGATTTGACAAACAGTAGGACACGACTTGTGTCCAAAACGGTCCGATCGAGTGCAAAGCGTTCCTCAAACTCCCGGAGGAGTACCGACGCATTTCTTCCTTTGTTGGGGGACTCCACCCACTCCATGAAGCCCCGCTTCGAAAGCCGAAGCGCGTCGTCCAGCCCGTATTTCTCCAGGAGCCGTACTTCGAACTCCTCCCAGGTCCGGCTCTCCGCCCGGACCTCGAGCACCTCCGCATGGATGCCCGGCATCGCCACTCGAGGGAATCCGGCAAGACGCCACTCTTCCGGAATATCCCTCATCAACATCTCCGCCCGGTAGGACGCCAAATAACTCGTGGCATCCTTCCCACTGAACCGGCCGATCGTACCGACGATTGCCTCAATAGCCCTGTCAAGGGTGCCGGTGCCCTCGCGCGCGCTCATTATCCGGTCCACGGCCGAAGCCATGGCCTCTGCAAGATCCAACCCCTTCATCTTCTGCTCCTCTGCCACCTTGTTCACGTCAGGTTCACCAAAGATGTCGCGTAACTACGCGCGTGCGTGGAGAAACGAGGCGGGACCACCGGGGTCTTGAACCAAAGAGCAGGTGATAGAAGGGGAAAGAGAAAGAGAGAGACGCTCGGTTACGTAGGAGCAAAGAAACACAAGGTCACGGCCCTGTCAACGCCGAAGACACGAATGAACACAGAGACAGAGAGACACGAATGTTTGTATATTAATGAATGACAAATAAACAACAGAGCACGCGAGCAGTTACAACCAAACAGGCCGGCGAACAGATGTCGATGCCTGCTCGTCTGCGCACGAAAGGGGATAGGATGGAGGTGCTGCCGGAAGCACACGGGCGTTCCTCGAAGCAACGCGAGCCTCCCGAAAACCTGCAGAGAAGAGCGATGGAGAACGAACAGAGGAGAAGCGTTCGGTTTCGGTCTGACAGCACTTCGTCCTCCTCAATAAAAATTAATGCCCTTGTCTCCCCGCGTCTCCCTCTCTGTTATAGCTTCAAGAGGAGAGCCGTTTCCCTCATTAACTTCCTACCTACCGAATCTAACTACCTAGGATATACCTTTGTACCCCGTTCTCTATTATATGCATTAAAGGGCGCGCACGCGTGAAGAGCCGGTTCACGCGCGCTATGCACCGATTACGCTAAGGGACGGTTTTCTTCACGACACCGTCGAGCCACAACCACCATCGGCACCTAGCCCAACCACTTCCTCAAACCCACCATCAGCTTACCCGACAAATTCAATAGCATGCATCTGACTTCGCCATTGGCGCAGTTCTGTCCCAGCCATATGACAACAACACACTACATTTGGTTGCCTTCTACTCCCAGAAGTTTACATCCCCGGGAAAGTGGATGCCCTCTCTCAGCAACCAGATTTTGCGCTACACCCATATGACGACGCGTATTCTCAGCATTCATATTGTTTATTCTGGCCTGATCAAGTCCAAATGTTCACAACTTACATGTTGCACGACGCGTATTCTCAACAGTCACATTGTTTATTCTTGCCTGATCAAGTGCAAATGTTCACAACTTACATGTTGCATGATGATTCCTTGCTCAACAAAATCGCCCAGGCCACCATGTTAGACCCATTCTCTACCGACATCCTGGGCATCAACAACGCATCCCAAGGAATGAAAAGCTCGGATCTCAATCACTTTACAACTCGCTTTACAACTCGGGATGGGCTACTCTATCATAATCACCTCCTTTATGTACCACTTAGAGCATGTCACACTCGAGTCCTACAAAATTGCCATGGTGATTGTCTTGTCGGCGCAAAGACACTAGAGTTGCTATCTTGGGGGTTTTGGGGGCCCCAACCTTGGAAATTTGTCAAAGAATTTATCAAGACGTGTGACGTCTGTGCCCACTCCAAAGCCGCTCACCAGCATCCATATGGTTTTCTACACCCGCTTCCACTTCCCAGTCGACCCTCGGCCTCTCTCTCGATGGACTTTATAACTGACCTCCCTCGCGTCGGTGGCCATGACACAGTGCTAGTGATCGTTGATCAGTTTTTGAAGATGGCTCACTTTGTCCCATGCTCAAAAACCATTTTGGAGGAGACGGCATATCTTTTTCTTAAAAATGTTGTTCATCTACATGGCTTACCCACGGATGTCACCTTTGATCGAGGTCCTCAATTTATCTCCCACTTCTGGTGACGACTTTTGCAAACATTTGGGACTTCTGTGAACTTGTCAACAACATACTCCACTAAAACTAATGGCCAAACCGAAAGAGTCAACCAAATCCTTGAACAATACCTCCGATGTATAGGTAGCCACCAACAAGAGGATTGGGTGGACTTCCTTGCCCTGGCAGAATTTTCCTACAATAATAGTATCCATGCCTCCACTAAGGTTTCCCCATTCTTTGCAAACTATGGGTTCCACCCTCGTTTCAATATTTCCATTCTAGGGATTTCCGTCAATCCGTCAGCAAAAATGTGTGTCAGCACTTTGCAAGATGTCCATCATGACCTCTCCCTTGAGCTAAGTGTCGTTGGAGAACAGTATAAGGATCATGTTAACCGTCATCGCTTGGCCGCACCAACCTTTGTAGTCGGTGACATGGTTTGGTTGCTACATCGTCACATCACCACCACTCGTCCTTGCGCGAAGCTAGACTACAAAAAGCTAGGTTCCTTCTATATCATCGAGCAAATCAACCCAGTCACATTCCGGTATGCGCTTCCCTCAGCTTTCCGAATTCACAATGTTTTCCACATTTCTCTCCTTGAACTATACCATCCTTCTCAAATTCTGGGACGACAACCTCCTCCACCACCACACATGGAATTATCGACAGGGGAGGAGTATGAGGTTGACCAGATCCTTGACTCCCGCTTGCGGCAACGACGACTTCAATATTTGGTCTTATGGAAAGGTTACTCCATTTCGAATGCCACATGGGAACCAGTTACACATTTACAAAATGCTTCTGAAGCCATTCACGATTTTCATAAACGGTACCCACTAAAGCCGGTCTTGGATCTTTGGAGGCGGCCTTAGGGGGAGAATAATGTCGTAGACATATGCCACACCACGATGGAAGGTAGGGGTTGACCCCAAGACCTCTTGGTCTCCATTGAGCAACCCTACCAACTAAGTGACATCCATCTATGCATCTTTGTATAAAATCCAACTTCATGTATGGTAGATTGAACATTGGAAGTTCCTAGCTTGCATGCATCCTCATGCATTCTCTTTTCCTAACTTGCATACATGTATTCTCTATTCCTAGCTTGCTTACATGCATTCTCTATTCCTAGCTTGCATGCATCTTCATGCATTCTCTATTCCTAGCTATTATACATACCTCTACCTTCTTGTATAAATACTCAGATGCACCTTGATTCTAATTAAGGTGAATAACACCAGTTACAGAATCATAAGTCAAGTTCTTGTTCTTTCTCTCTCTCCTAGTTCTTAATCTCATCTTGTTCCTACTCTATTATACTCGTCCGTGAATCTATCCGACTAAGTCGGTTGCGTCTACAAGTTTCCACACGTAACTCTTCACAAATCCGTTGGGCATCAAGTAGTGGGAGGTTTGCCCATTCTGGCTTCGGATGGCTGACGCAACCTCCGTTCGTCCCCTAGGAATTATCCGAAATCTAGAGATCATTATAGGAGGATATCCGTTTGAGATCTCAGCAGTGGTGCTACAATTGGACGCACTAGGTGTGTATCCCCTCCAGTTAGGATGGCCATGGTTGCGGATGGCTAATATAAAACATAATTGGCAGCACAACATCATCAACTTCAGAAGGGGGCAAACCAAGTTCCGTGTGCCGACTAGGGAACGTATCGTGACAAACAAAGAGACGGCGCCACTATATGCAGAAGGGGTTCGTCTTGACAGGTTGGTTGACGAGGAGGTCGACCGATATTTGGAAGAGAACCCAAAACTTGTGCCGCTCTTTGAGATCAACGTAATAGAAGTAGTGAGCCCTTATGTGCTCAGGAAGACCACAAGCATAGACGAAGATTTATGGGAGCCAGACCCGGAAGTTGTGGTGGAGCTACGTCATGCCCAAGAGGCATTCGAGGGGGGAATGGAGATATCTTGGTGCGTCAAGGGTTCCATATTAGAAGAAGTCAACTTAGGAACAGTGGCGGACCCTCGTCCCATCAGCATAGCGAAAGAATTGAAGTTAGACGACAAAGCGGCTATGGTGGCACTGATGAAGGATTAATGAGATGTGTTTGCATGGTCGCATGAGAACGTGAAGGGGTTTCACCCCAAATTCTACTAGCACTAAATACATCTCCACAAGGATGCCAAGCTAGTCCAGCAGCACCGATATCGAATGAACCCGAACTACGTATTGCACGTAAAGGAGGAAATTGATAAATTGTTAAAAGTCGGCTTCATTCGACCAGTTAAGAAGGCAACGTGGCTCAGTCCAATAGTAGTTGTACCCAAGAAAAATTGCAAGATTCAAGTATGTGTCGACTACAAGAAATTGAATGTTGCCACCATAACATATGTGTTTCCCTTGGCCTTTGCCGATGGGGTGTTGGATGAAGTGGCCATCAATGAGGTATATAGCTTTTTCGATATCAAGTTTTATAATGGATACAACCAGATTCGCATGCATCTAGAGGATAAAGAGAAGACAGTTTTCGTCATTGAATGGGGCTTGTTCATAGCCATAGTGATGATGCTCGATCTAAAAACCACTTTGGCCACCTTCTAGAGGATTATCACGGAGATATTCAAAGAATATATCAGCTTTCATGCAGGTATTTCTGGACGACTTCACGGTGTATTGCAGGAGAAGCAATCATATGAGTCACCTCCAACTATGCCAAGAGAAATGCAAAGCGGCAAGGCTAAGCCTGAACCCAACAAAATTTGCATTTGGGGTGACAAGTGGCACACTACTAGGCCATATCGTGAGCAGTGAGGGCATTCTCGTGGATCCCGACAAGATTGTGGCTATAATCGAGGCGCCGGCACCAACGAATGTGAAGGCGCTTAGCTGATTCCTAGGAAAGCTAAGATGGCACAGTCAAATGTGGAGGCACTTAGCCGATTTCGATATACCATTACATACAATGGTCCATTGAACACCATTCAATTGGACAGACATCAAAGAGGAGGCATATGAGGCCTTGAAGGTAATGCTAACATAGTCACCTACTGTCAAGCCCCTAGAGTGGAGACAACCCTTCCATGTCTTTGTCGACGCATCCAACATAGCCATCGGTAGCACACTCATGCAGTTAACAAAGCCGAATTGGTATCAAGTAGTATATTACATGAGTCGCAAGATCTCGGTCGCCTACCGTAACTATTTGATAACTAAACGTACCCGTCTGAAAAAGGGATTAGACATGAACGAATTGTTCCCTACACTCCGATGCAGAACAATGTAGCCGAACGAATGAATTGAACGATCCAAGAATGGGTGACGGCAATGCTCTAGATTTCGGGACTAAAGCTGGTATTTTGGGCAAAAGTTGTGCAAACAACAGTATATCTTGGGCGGAAGCTATCGGCCAACTTTTTGGCTAGGAGCTTAATTGTCCAAAATCGTCTGACCCGGTATTGCGACTCACATAGCGCAATTCATCTCATACAAAACCCCGTTTATCACTCAAAGATGAAACACATAGAGGTAAGTAATCACCATATTCAGGAGCTTATCAATGACCAGAAGCTCGAAATCCAAAAAGTTGTACCGAGGTGAACATCACCAATAGCCTGACAAAGCCGCTCCCAGATCACCGCTTCAGAGCACTATGGAGATAAATGGAACTACATCAAGCTAAGGAGAACAAGAAAGCCAAATTAGAGGAAGCAGAAGAAGAGCCGAAGGACGAAAGGGCCGAAAAGGCAGAATGCTCCGAAGGAGTCGAGAAGGCCGAAAGACCCATAGAGCCAAAAAGGCCATAGAACCCAAAAGGGTTGAAAGCCGATCGCAAGACCAATAGGGCCAAAAGGGGGAAAGAGGACCGAAAGCCAACTTAGTCGACCGAGCCGAAGAGCTAAAGAGTTAACCGGAGGGTCAAAAGTCGAAGACCGAAGCACCGAAATGCTAACCCCACTCGACTCGACCACTCCTGATTTGAGAATTAGTCTTTTAGCTTGTAAATTCTAATTGTAATTCAAATTTAAATTGTATTTAAGTTTACAAGGGAGATCACTCCTATATTGTTGTAACAATTAGACACACCGGGACAATTGAAACAGGTAATATGTCGCATTTTGAGAACTGTTCATCAAAAAATGACACAAATTAGGGTGATTCACAAAAAGGGGTGTCGCATGAGTAAAGGATTTTAAAAAATATATTGATTTCTAGCATGTACGAAATTTTAGGTGTTCAAAAAAATGCCTAAATAATGGACATGCCAAACTTACAAATGAATGTCCAAAATGACTAACACCAATATTTAGGGTTCTGTCTGAAGCCACATTCGAGATCCTCTTTTAGTATCTTCATTGTGGTCTGTTGCAGATAACTTGTTTTGGTCATAGATAAGTCATACACTAGTACATAAACATTATCCAATGTAAGAGTAGATGTGCTTGATGCATTCTTTCTTCTTCACTTTTTGGTTATGATATTTGATTATGTACTTTCTATTTACGATATTTCATTATGTGAGAGAAACCTTCTACCAAAATCATTAGAATCTAAAAAAGTAAAGATGTTTTTTTGTTTTTCTTAGATTCTCATAGTAAGCCTTTGATGTCAAACAAAAAACAGATTCATTCCACCTAGATCTGATGCACTACGTCAAATTTTACTCTATACATCTAGAATTGGATCTAGTGCATCAAATTCCTGTTGTAAGTCTTGGAATTTTTTTTAAAATTTCCATTTAATACTCTTGCATTTTCAACTAAGACATAATGCATTGCATCGAATTCCAGCTATATAGACTAAAATATAAAACAGTGCATTGGATTTCAGTCCAAAATCCACTTTCAAAATATCTTTAAAAAATGAAAAAAATTTAAAAATGGATTTTCAATGGAAATCCAATGCACTGCATCGGATTTCAATTGAAAGTCCATTTTCTCTTATTTTTTTCCGAATTTTCTTATTTTTTGTAATTTTTTTAAAATATTTTATTTTTTCCATAAATAAATAAATAAAAACTGAAAAAATGGATTTTCAACGGAAATGATTGGATCTCAGTTGAAAATCCACTTTTTCTTCTTTGTTTCAAAATTTTCTTATTTTTTGATATTTTTTGTATTTTTTTATTTTTCCCATAAATAAATAAATAAATATTGAACAATGGCCTTCCAATAGAAATCCACTGCAATGCATCGGATTTCAGTTGGAAGTCCACTTTTTCTTTTCTTTTTCTGAATTTTCTTATTTTTTGTATTTTTTTTCAATTTTTTAATTTTTCCCTTAAATAAATAAATAAATATTGAAAATTTGTATTTTCAACGGAAATCTGATACACTGCATCGGATTTCAATTGAAAGTCCACTTTTTCTTATTTGTTTCCAATTTTTCTTCTTTTTTGAAATTGTTTTGTATTTGTTTTGAATTTTTTTATTTTCCCCATAAATAAATAAATAAAAATTGAAAAAATGGATTTTCAACAGAAATCTGATGATTGCATCAAATTTCAGTTCAAAATCCACATTTTCTTATTTGTTTTCAAATTTTCTTTTTTCCTTTTTTTCCATAAAAAATGTTAAAAATAAAAAAAATCATGGATTTTGGCCATTTAAAATGAAAATACATCATTTTCAACGAGATTTTCAATGGACATCTGATGCACTACATCAGATTTCCATTGAAAATCCAAGATCTTTCTTTTATTTTTTTCATTTATCAGGAATTTTCAACTGAAATCCGATGCAATGCATGAGATTCCCGTTGAAAATGCAATTTATTTATTTATTTTTCATTGTTTTATGAAAAAACTAAAAGAAATTTGGATTTTCAATTGAAATCCAATGCAGTGCATCAGATTTCAGTTGGAAATCCTTTTTTTTAAATATTTTTATTTATTTGTCAAAAAAATGAAAAACAATTGAAAAGAAAAAGGATTGTCAGCTAAAATCAGATGCACTACATCAATGTCTAGCTGTATAGACTACAATCCGATACAATGCATCGGATTTCAGTTGAAAAGCCATTTATTATTATTTTTTATATGGAAAAAAATATATAAATAAATAAATAAAATTGAAAAAAGAAAAAAGAAAAATGGATTTTTGACTTTAATCCAATGCATTGCATTAGATTCTAATTGTATAGACTAAAATACAATGTAATACATCATATTTTAGCTGAAAATCCATTTTTTATATTTTATTGAAAAAATTTTAAAAATTACAAAATTAAAAAAAATCTTGGATTTTCAACTGAATCCAGTGCATGGCATTGGATTCCAGTTGAAATTCCAAGATTTTTTATTTTTTCAAATTTTCAATGGGTTTTAGATTTGTTTTCCAACACAGGTATATAAAACTTGTCACATCAATTTAGATTAACATTATAGTCTATTCTTCAATTTGATGGTACATGGGCAATTTCATTCTACTGTCATGGACTACTACAACATGCGCCTTAAAGATGTTCAGGAACTCTCTTACATTAGAGAAGGACCTTGAGTAGGTTAATTTCATCAAAATGAGGATCCAAGGTATCCGAGACGATCCTGATCAAAACCAAGAAGTTGGGGCAAAGCATATCAATGAAACTGAGATGTTCCAGATGATTTATAGAGAACCTATGGAACCTATAGATGAAGAAGCAGGCGACCTTGTTGAATTAGAAGACGTGTTAGAGTTTGAACATACTAACGATTCAACTTAGCATACTGACGAAGGCAATGAGGACAATCCTAATGAAAGAGCTAATCCTGAAGAGACGGCTTTACCAGAATTATTATTCGATTGAATGGATATGGCTTATTGTAAAATTTGAACAATATGAATTGTTAAATTTTGGTGTAATATATAAGTTGTGCTTATTTACAATTTTCGTGTAACACTCATTGAACTTAGAGATTAAGTATAATTTGTATATGTACGTGTTGTCTAAAGTCTCCTTTATCGTTTGGGGTATATGGGAGATAAAATTATACTCTATCATTTACTCATATGATTGGAATGTTATTGTAGACTAGTTTATTTATACATTGACGGTGTCATGTATCACATGTCAATGGAAATTTTCTCTTGACTAGTATCTCTTAATTGCAAGGTTCACAATTTGCTTTAAGATATATTATATATAAATATACACATAATTAGAAGAAGTCACTTATTTAGTGGGGTATGCTTTTTAGAATATGCGCAAGGACTCGTGTTACTATTATACTTGCATTGACGAATATACCCCTGTCTAAGATTTGGACAAAAAAATGGTAGATAGAATATACGTCGGATGATTTTATTGACGTGATATTAGTTAGTTCTATTTTTCGCTATGTTTTCATAAACCACATACATGCATTGTGCCTTTTTGAAATTCTGCTTAAATAGGCATTTTTTAACATCTCACTAACATATGAAAAAGAGAATTCGACATATTGACTGTTTCAAATGACCCGGTGTTTAGAGTGTTCCTTTTACGCGGGAATTTTTTGGGATAAAAGTCCCACTCCACCCATGTTGTATCTTCTTAGTCTGAACACTCCCTAAGGGAGTTGGGGCTTAGTTACCTTAAGTATAAATATGGGGGACTAAGTCTTGTAATACATTTCGGCGTGATTTGAATAGTAAGAGTCTGAGACTCATGCTTGTGCTCTAATTGTATAGTTGTCTTTCTCCCATCTTTCATACATAACTTTGTTGAGATTAAACAGTGCACCTTCTATCCTACTTGTCTACATGCTTGCCCATTTCCATTAACAAGATCAATAAACATTCCGCATAAGTCGACCAATCGACCCAAGGCACATATTTAGTGCCATCAACTTCCCTATGATCTCTTAAATTCTAAGATTGAGCAAACGACAGACTTGAGGCGGGTGATAGAGGAAAGGATCCTCGATAACCGCTATGGCTCACTCTACGTGAGGTCTTTGGACTATTGGCAAAACGATATGTACATACCAAGGGAGTAGATTTGAGGAATCAATCATTCAAACAATGCGCAAAATGATTCAATTGTTCTAATAGAGGGGCAAAATAAGCCCAACACCCATAATGGATTAATATATGCTTTTATAAATGTACATTTCAATGAGGAGGCGTTCATGGAGGAACTATTGAGCTTTCACGTTCTATTGTATCACCTAATATATTATTTCAAGCCAAGAATAATAGCCTAATATGTTCACATGCATCAATCATTGAAAAGCAAATGTTTATTATGTCCATTTTGATCATTGAAAAGCGAAGTTTATTATGTCCATGATAGAGCCCTAAAAGTTTCCATGGTGAAGTGGAGCTGGCACCCCCAAACAAAGAAAAGGTAATAAGTGAAGGGCAAAATATTGGTAATATCACAAATTGTCTATTTTGGTATTATTTGTTTGTTTGCATTGGTATGTGAATAATTCTCATAGAAAACACTGAGATCACTTTTTAATTGCCATGCATCCATGATATACAAAGCCACAATGACAACAATTGAGAACATAGTTGCTAAAAAAGTGTATTCTACATTTTAAAATAATCCGAAATGTTCTACATGTATTCTATGTTCACGAATTGTCATTTTATAATTTTCACATACATATTTGAAGTATTTAACATTTCAAAAAAGTTTTAAAATTTGTGAAATTTTTTCTTTTTCTATAGAACTTTAAATTTTAAGAAGTATTTTACATATATTACACATTTAAAATATTCTACGCATATTCTAAATATTTAATGTTTTTTATACATAAAAAACATATTCCAATTTCGAAGTATTTTTAAAAAAGATAGAATGCTTTTAGAATACTTAGTATAAAAAAAGATAGAATACTTAGCCTACGTATTCTATGGATATTGTATGCAAAGTATTCATGCTAAGCATTCTACACTAATGGAAAGTATTCTACAACAATGCACATGCTAAGCATTCTACAGTAATGGTGGAGACACGGATAATCAGAGCCGCCTTGATTTGACACAAAACAAATTAGATGTATTGCTCTGTTCCATACAAATCTCCTTACCATGTACCACTCGGATAAATCCCAAAATAACATTGCATTTGCAAGAACCACTTCAATCCTTTCACATTAAAGAGTGTTACTAACATAAGTACAACTCTTAAGAAATCGTTATGAATTTTCAAACTCCTGTAATGGTTTACAACCAAGGAAAGTACATTTCCTTTCAAGATGTTGGTTTACTAGATCAATTGGTAAGTTATCTACTATGGAT
Source organism: Azolla caroliniana (assembly GCF_043228905.1). Taxonomy (NCBI): domain Eukaryota; kingdom Viridiplantae; phylum Streptophyta; class Polypodiopsida; order Salviniales; family Salviniaceae; genus Azolla; species Azolla caroliniana. The sequence goes on from NW_028230448.1 coordinate 9,225,255, forward strand.
GCAAGATAATGATGGATCATAAGTTCTTTATTTGCTAGAGCCTTGAGGAAAGCAGATAAATAGACACCACTACCAACAAATCAGAAGACGAGTCTGCTTCTGAATTAACCTGCAATGTAGATGCAAATATGAAGTAATATGTACATATTCTGCAGCTGAAGTCATCCAAAAACAATGTCTGACATAGTACGCAGCGAATAATCAGAAATAAACAGTAAAAACTAAACATTCACAACCAAAATTTGTATAGCAATTGTCACATCTAGTAACCATTATAGCAAAAATACAAGGTCCAATCTCAACTCTCATTTTTCTCAATTAAGTTTAGGAAACAGATTCCAGCAACATTCTTCTACTATTATCATATCACAAACAGTATTTTGACGCAAACAAATAGGAGTTGAAACTTGTGCCAAAATTGAATGATATATCGAAGCACAGCCCATGCAGTTAGTTATCTTGAGTATGGAGAACGAGATGGAGATGGAGATCTTGAATAACCTCCTCGCCTGGGACTATGGTAGGGAGAATACGCTGGTGACCTTCCACCCCTATCCCGCCCATACCTGCTGCTGCCTCTGCGGTCAGATGGTGAATAGTCGGGAGAGTAATCTCGGCGGCGTCGATAGGAATCACGTGACCCCTCATATTGCCGTCTGCTTCGGTCCCCATACCCTAAAACCCAATACCATGAGTGTTAGAAACAACCTTCTTATGAATCAATTATATTTCAAGCAAAGTCATACCTGGCCTTCTGATACCAAGATAGCGACCCGGAGTGGGTGTTCGTGGTCGACGACGTCTTGCCTGGTTCAACAGAAAGAAAGTATCAAACAATTTGATGACTATCATAGATAAATGGTTTGCTCAATCAATCAACTTCCAAACAATCCAGATCTGAGGTATTCAATGAGCAGATGTATGTATAGCCTACAGGAAATTGTGCATAGAAATATCCTATATATGCAGCTATGAAAGATAAAGGATGAAATGGCATGAACTAGTCTGCTATAAAACAAAACTCTGTCCGACTCTTGCAAATTATATTGCACAAACTGGTGCAAATCTTTTGAGCAAAATATACCCGAACTTAGATGTCTTGCTTAAAGTTGTGTTCATTGTTTGAACTTTGAAAGGAAGTATGGTAAGTATGTCATTTGCTAAGTTGGTGCAAAGCAGGAACTTAAATAATTTGACCAAGTGATCTAGTGTTGTAGCTCTGAGATTTTGTTTGCCTTGGCACCACAAAGAAGCTGAAAACAAATCTGAATATTTGAATCAAATTTTCAGCAACTCTTAAGCTCTGTAAAATTTGCAAACCAAGGTATGATACAACTGTCCAGGTGGACAAAAATAAAACAGCCAACCAAGGTCGACATACCACAAGAACAAATTGCATAGGAAAGGCATATATAGTACCCTTTCAACTGTGATCACCCTTCCATCAAGGGTAGCTCCATTTAAGTATTTCATACACTTTTCGGCCATGGCAACAGAATCCATTGTAATGAAAGCAAATCCACGAGATGCTCTCGATCGCGCATCTACAACCAACCTGCATTCCACCACCTAAAAACAACATGTCCCAAATCTGAGCAAATCATGTAGCATGTTAATCTCTTGTGTTTTGGTGATCTCAGATCACAAATTAAGCAGGCATTTAGAGGGTGTGGATGAAAGATTTTACTCGTATTACCTTGCCCTCCTTCGCAAAGTAGTCTTCTAAATCACTCTCTGTTGTTCTGGTGGACAGACCTGTGACAAACAAGTTATTTCCAGGGTTTCCTGCATCATGCCTAGGACTCCTGCCAAATAGGAAAATTTTAATTAATAACTGGGACAAAATATATAAAATTTGGGACTAGAGAGGAGGGCAGAAAACACACCTGGAACCACTTCTTGACCTTGAACGTGAGCGTCCCCTGGCAACAGGAGAGCGAGACCGAGACCGAGACCTTGAGACAGTTCCAGACCGATGCTTTGATGGCCTTCTAGAAGGCGATACAGAGTATCTGCAAGAATTCTTCATCCCATGATCATCATCATCCCATGTGTATACCAGAAAACAGATATCCCACTCTGACTCTCACGTTACCAATCCTAATAATGAAAGTATAATGCTTGCGTTTCTCAAATTGACATCTCTCTCAATTACAGCTTTTCAAGTGGCATGCCACCTCTCCTCTCATGGCCCAGCTTCTACATTTTCTGGTTTTTATATAAACACCAGTATATGTAACATACCACACAAGAAAAATTTCATATAGCAGCCAGAATAGGCGACCAGAACATATTTTGCGCTGCACCAAAACAGTGCTACCATCGATGTGGGCTACTCTTGCGAAAGAAAAGAGGAGCTCTAAAACAAAACAAAGAAGAAGAAGAAGAAGAAGAAGAAGAAGATTACCGGCGTGAGGGAGGATCCGCCTGCACAAAACCATTTCTCACGAGGTAAGTGACAAAGAAGATATGCGTTGTCTGAGAGACAGACAGACAGACAGAAACGGGTGGAGGCCAAGACGTTCGTTACCATCATCTGCTGTTGCTGTTGCTGTTGGTGTTGGTGTTGCTGAATCTGTGTCTGTGTCTGCGTCTGTATCTGTTTCTGTTTCTGTTGCTGCAGCTAATGCTCCTGCTCCTGCTCCTGCTCCTTCGCGAAGACGCGGGGGGAGAGGAGGGGTTCTTCTTATTAACAGAAAAAAGAAAAGGGCAAGTCCAAGAAAGAAAAGAAAGAAAGAAAGTGAAGGAAGGAAGGAATCCCACCGCCGCCGATGGGATTGACACACAGAGTGTGGCGTGTGTTTAGATTACATTTTAAGATTAGATTAGACCTAACAAACAAGAGCGACACCACAGTGTGGGAGGTGATGCACATGAAGACGATGACATACATTTGGTGCTTATCGACATGAGCCTGTACAACAACTTCAATGGAGAGAGCAAGGCTCAATGAAGATCAGCATCATGTTCCAGAACAAGAATGTCGTTAATCGGGTTTCGGTATTCCGGAAGCTAGTGAGGCTCCGGTACCAGGACAACTCCAATATGGCGGAGCACATGAAAATGCCTTCTAGGGGCTAATACATCAAGCAACCTCATTGGAAGTACCTCTCGCCGATGAGGTACTTGCTCTACTCCTGCTCGGTTCCTGTTACCGTACGAGATGTATGGGTGATTGATAAGTGTGACAAGTGAGGGTGAAAGATGTAATGTGTGGATATGTATGTGTGATTTTATACGATTATGAGTGTGAATGTAAGTGTGAGTGTGGTAGATACAAAGAGGTGTGAGTGAGTGACTAGGTGTGAATGCCAAGGGGGTTGCACCCTTGTGGATCTACCCCTTTGTACCTATTAAACCCCTTATGGGGAATGAATGAATAGAATGATCATCTCTCTCTCTCTCTCTCTCTCTCTCTCTCTCTCTCTCTCTCTCTCTCTCTTTGACATCTCTCTCTCTCTCTCTCCCCCTTAACATTGAACCCCCTTGGGAGGGGGGTGGAGCCATTCTAAGCACCACCCCCCACCCCACAATGCTTCTCAATGCTTGTTGTCTCTCTCACCATCAATCCCAGAATGCTCATCATCCTCATCAAACACACCATCTCCATCACAAATCATCATCACCATTAACCCTAACCCTAAAACCTACAACACCTTTTGGCGACCACTAAGGCGACCCCCCTTTGGAGATGGAGTCGACGAATGATCAGCGACAGTATGATGTGCGAGAGGAACTCACGGAATGATATGTGGTAGAAGTATGTGCAAGAGAGCAAGAAATCAAACCGACAATGTACAAGAAATGTGCGATAATGGTGACGATGTGATGTGCGAGAAATCGAATTTATGATGTGTAGCAAATCAAATCGGTAATGTGCAAGAAATGGTGACCACAATGTGCTGGAAATGGCCATGATAACGAATAAAAGAAAGTCATAGCTACAACCGGAATGACAGAGAGATCGACAACGATGACGATGACGATGGCCAAACCGAAGAGGATCGGGACAAGAACCAGATAGCCAAAAAGACATGGCCGTTCGTGTCGAATGACAACGGAGATGACCAGGGATTTTGGCCGGGATGAACGAAGTCAGTCGGACAACGACAGATATGCGAAGAGACAAAGACTGCTGAAGAATGACTTGATGGTCGGAAAGAAAGAACGAACGGTTGAACGGATGGACAGAAGAATGAATGAGGGACCGGAAAGATAGGGTCAAAGACGGATGGCAGCCGAACAACGGCCGAGACAAGGGCCGGATGAAGCAGCATCAGCGGCCAAACAAACGATGGCGGCCGTACAACCGGCCAGAGACACGCTGGACAAAGACGGCCAAAACAGCGACAGTGACGCCGAAAAGCGACGGACCTCAGCCAAAACAGACGACCGAATAGGGCCGACAAGGCCGGCGACAGAGACATTTGGAGATGGATCAGACAGACATGGCCAGACGGGCCAGACAATGGAAAGAGTGGCCAGAAGGGCCGAAAACCGGTCGAAATAGCCGGACAATGGATGGTGCAGCCGGAGCGGCCGGGGAAACGAAGGAGGTTGGACAACAAGTGGCGGCAAAAAAATCAACAACCGAACAGACAGCCGAAGCGGCTCGAGAAGCGGTTGGATAGCAACCGGAATGGCAACACCACTCTGAAAAGCGACGAGAATGGTCGGAGAGTCGACGGCCTGAACGGTGATGACACTGAAACGACGGGCCAGACAACTGAACAATGGCTGGAGGGCCAGAAAGACAATAACGGCCGGATCAGACAGACGAACCGGACGGAGTCGGAGAGCCGGATAGCAGTTGGAGCGGCCGGACAAGAGCCAGAGAGCCGGAATGGCCGAACAACAACGGCCACATCGGCAGTCAAACGTCATCCGGTCGTAAAGAATAGAGACAGTCGGACAGAGATGGCAGACCAGAAAATGGCCGGACATGGTCGATAGAGACGCCAAACGATGGCAGAACAACAACGGAAAGCAATGGCCAGACAGCCACGTTCGAACATCGGAGGACACCAATGGCAACGATGACGGAGCCAGAGATGGAAACAAAAACAAAAACAGAGATCGAGACGGAGATGAACAGAGAAGGCTGTATAGACACAACGACACACAACGACAGACAAGAACAGAGCGTGACAGCCACAGACAATGGACATAGCAGTGGTGAAAGAAGGAAGAAGAAATAGAAAACGGAGATGAAGGAAAGAAAGAGAGAAAAGGGAAGAAGAAATAGAAAACACAAAGAAAGAGACGTTGACGAAGAAGAAAACAAGAAGAAGAAGAAGAAGAAGGAAGGAATCGGAGGAGACAGACCGATAGAAAGGAGGGAAAACAGAAGCAAGAGAATAAGAAGGAAACAAGACAAGAAAAAAGAGGGAAAAAGAGAATGATAAGGGGCATTTGAGGAGTTTTGAAAACCTAAGGGCATCCAAAGAATTTCGAAAAACATGATGGCATCGTCAAAATTTTAAAAAATCAAAGGGCACCTACGAAATTTCGAAAACTCATGAACCTAAAAGAAATGGACGTGATCCACACGCGACTCACAAGATACAAAGAAGAACACACATACATACAATGTTTTTTTGACGACCCAAATAATGTTACCGAAGTTCGTGAACCAACAGAACGGGAATGTTCGTGTCGATGAAGATTCGTTGATCGACAAAGATGTTCGAGTCAAGCACTCCAATCGAGGGAGTCGATCGTTGAGAGGACCGATGGAAGTTCTGGTCGAAGAAAGATTATGATCAAGGCATGAGGGATCGACGTGCAAGGTACTCTCCCATGGGCATGACATATTGTGTTACCGTACGAGATGTATGGGTGATTGATAAGTGTGATAAGTGAGGGTGAAAGATGTAATGTGTGGATATGTATGTGTGATTTTATACAATTATGAGTGTGAATGTATGTGTGATTTTATACGATCATGAGTGTGAATGTAAGTGTGAGTGTGGTAGATACAAAGAGGTGTGAATGAGTGACTAGGTGTGAATGCCAAGGGGGCTGCACCCTTGTGGATCTACCCCTTTGTACCTATTAAACCCCTTATGGGGAATGAATGAATAGAATGATCATTTCTCTCTCTCTCTCTCTCTCTCTTTAACATCTTTCTCTCTCTCTCTCTCTCTCTCTCCCCCTTAATGTTGAACCCCCTTGGGAGGGGGGTGGAGCCATTCTAGGCACCATCCCCCACCCCACAATGCTTCTCAATGCTTGTCGTCTCTCTCACCATTCACCAATCATCATCATCATTAACCCTAACCCTAAAACCTACAACAGTTCCCTCCCGGATAGCTGGGAGACGTTAGTTGTCACGTTGGGTAACGCCGGGCCGGAAGGAAAACAACTATCCCTAGCAAGAGTCAAGTCGAGCTTGCTAGATGAGGAGGCGCATCGGAAAGACAAGGAGGTGATCTCCGATGCCAAAGCCCTCCTTACCGAATCGGAACGTGGAAGACAAAGGAATCGGAGTCCCTAGAACCGGGAAAAGTCGGGGACACGGTCAAAGTCAAGGGGGAGGCCCATTTGCTTCTATTAAGGCAAGCCGGGGCACTTCTAGAAGAAATGTCGGCATTTCCGGAAAGACAAGGGAACCGATAGTATGGATTCGAAGAAGTCACCGGACCGAAACGGTTTGGATCGGCGAGGCCTGGACCGAAAGGGAACGACGGCGATCACGACAAGTGAAGAAGAACTAATGCTCATCACCGAGGAGAGTGAGTTGAACCTTGCCAGCGATGAGACAATGTGGGTTGTCGATTCCGGAGCGTCGTTCCACCTTACCTCAGACCGGAAATGCTTCTCATCCTACACAACCGGTAAGCACGGTTGTGTCCGGATGGGGAATGAAGGAACATGTCGAATTGTTGGCATAGGAGACGTGTGGTTGATGACACCAACCGGATGCAAGTTGTTGTTGAAGGATGTCCGACACGTTCCGGAGGTTTGATTGAGCCTAATATCAGCCGGTCAGCTAGATGATGAAGGCTACATGGGTAGCATTTGGAACGGAGTCATGAAGGTCAGCAAGGGGAGCCTAATGGTGGCTCGGGCCCGGAAAGTCAACACATTGTACCTGATGAACGCTCAGTTATGCCAGGAAGAAGAAGTGAACGTTGCTTTCGACACTGCCAGTGAGCTATGGCACAAAAGACTATGTCACATGAGTGAGAAGGGGATGAAGAGGCTTGCCGAAGACAACCTAATTCCGGTGAAGGACGTGCAACTTGAGAAGTGCACCGATTGCTTGGCTGGCAAGCAAAACCGAACCTCCTTCCGGTCAAGACCACCGATGAGACGGAATGCACCACTGGAGCTGGTGCATACCGATGTGTGTCAAGTGGACACGAAGTCACATACCGAATCACAGTACTTAGTGACGTTCATAGATGACCACAACTGGAAGTTGTGGGTCTCACCATTGAAGACAAAGGATCAGGTGCTATCCGTCTTCAAGGAGCTCCACGCGAGAGTGGAAAGAGAAACCGACCGGAAGTTGAAGGTGGTTCGAGCAAATAACGGAGGAGAATACCAAGGGCAGTTCGAGGAGTATTGCCAGTCGAAGAGAATCCGGCTTGAATTTACCGTGCCGAAGACGCCGGAATTGAACGGGTTGGCCAAAAGGATGAACCGAACCATAATGGAGAGAGTCTGGAGCATACTCGCACATGCCAAGTTACCCAAGACGTTTTGGGCTGAGGCGTTGTCGACGGCGACCTATGTGATAAACAGATCACCCTCAGTACCCTTGGATGGAGACACACCTCAGAAAGTATGGACCAGTAAAGATGTCTCTTACCGGCATCTGAAGGTGTTCGGGTGTCTCGCATACGTGCATGTGGCGAAGGACTAGAGAACAAAGCTACATCCGAAGTCCAGGCCATGCATATTCCTTGGATACAGCGATGATGAGTTTGGTTACCGGGTGTGGGATTTGGTCCACAAGAAGGTGTTCCGGAGTCGGGACATAGTCTTCATGGAGGACAGGACCATTGCCGACTGGGAGTCAGAGAAGAAGATGATCAACTCCGGATCATCCAATGAAAACCAGCTTGAGGACACAAGGACTTACCCGGTTGAAAACCAGACGCTAGCCGGTAACCGGATGACACTCGACGAACCGGCCGGATACGGACAAGAAACCGAACCGACCGAAGAAGAAGAAGAAGAAGAAGAAGAAGACACCGGAACTGGACAAGATCCCGAATCAGATTTGGATGAGGAACAAATGGAGGAACCGATAGTTAGAAACCAAGTACGGAGATATCCTCTTTGAGAGAGAAGAGCTCCCCGGAGATTTCCGGATGCAGAGCATGTGTTGCTAACCGATGAAGGGGAGCCAGAAAGCTTCGAAGAAGCAAAGAGAGACACCCACAGCCGCAAGTGGTTGAGTGCTATGCAGGATGAGATGGATTCCCTGCATGAGAACCATACATATGAACTAACGAAGTTGCCGAAAGGGAAGAGAGCACTCCAGAATAAGTGGGTGTACAAGCTGAAACCGGGAGATGCTGGAAATCCACCTAGGTATAAGGCCCGAATCGTGGTGAAGGGCTTCCAGTAGAAGAAAGGAGTAGACTTCGACAAGATATTTGGCCCGGTAGTAAAGATGACATCCATCCGGACAGTATTGGGCATAACGGCAAGCATGGACCTCGAGGTAGAGCAATTGGACGTCAAGACATTATTCCTCCATGGTGACCTCGAAGAGGAGATCTACATGCAGCAACCAGAAGGATTCATGAAGAAAGGGAAGGAGCACCTGGTGTGCCGGCTGAAGAAGAGCCTATACGGACTGAAGCAAGCCCCTCGACAATGGTACCGAAAGTTCGACTCCTTCATGATGGACCAAGGGTACCACAAGATGCAGGCCAATCACTGCATGTTTGTGAAGAAATTTGATGGAGGAGATTTCTTGATACTCCTCCTGTATGTGGATGATATGATGATCGTCGGACGAGACCAAGTCAAAATACGGATGCTGAAGAAGGCCCTAAATCGGACCTTCTCAATGAAAGACTTGGGTCCGGCAAGTCAAATATTGGGGATGCACATCATCTGGGACCGGTCGAAGAAACTATTGTGGCTGTCACAGGAAAAGTACGCGACGAAGGTGCTTCAGCGGTTCAACATGTCGGATGTGAAACCGGTCGGATCGACACTTCTGGCAAATTGCAAGCTATCTGGAAAGCAGAGCCCAAGGATAAAGGCGGAGAAGGCTGATATGATGAAGATACCATATGCCTCTCTTGTCGGGATCTTGATGTACGTAATGGTGTCTACCCGGCCGGATATCGGATATGCAGTCGGAGTGGTGAGCCATTTCATGAGCAATCCCAGAAGAGAGCACTGGAATGCAGTCAAGTGGATACCCCGGTATTTGAAAGGCAACTCGAGCATGTGCCTCCAATTCGGCTCTGGTAAACCCCAACTTGATGGATTCACGGATTCAGATATGTCGGCTGATATGGATACCAACCGGTCCACATCCGGTTATTTCATGACTTATGCAGGGGGAGCTATTTCGTGGCAGTCGAGGTTGTAGAAGACGGTTGCATTGTCAACCACGGAAGCGGAGTACATGGCAGTTGTGGAAGCCAGCAAGGAAATAATCTAGATGAAGGACTTCATCGGTGAGCTAGGGATCTGATAGGAGGAATACCAACTCTATTGCGATAGTCAGAGTGCCATCCACCTTGCAAAGAATGCGGCCTACCATTCCCGAACGAAACATATCCAACGGAGGTACCGCTGGATCCGGGAGAGAGTAGAAGATCAAGAGTTCGTGCCGACGAAGATCCACATGGAGGAGAACGGGTCAGACATGCTGACCACAGTGCTGGCAATCGACAAGGTAGACGCATGTTGAAAGCGGATCAGGCTGACGAGACATCCCATGCCACAGTGAAGGGGGAGATTGTTGGGAAATCGGTCCCTCCGGATGGGATCTGATGATGGATGTAGAAGATCCAGTGATAACCAGATGTAGAAGACATATTTGTAAATAGTCCTAAAGGCATATTAGTATAAATATGACCTAGGGCAAACACTTATTGTGTGGTTGTTGTTTTGTTGTCATATTGTTGTAACTGTTGTACAAATACATATAGAGAGAGAGAGCGTGAGAGTTGCTACGAGCACTCTCTGTTGTAACCACCGCCTGGTGAAGATTGTGAGCACGAGGTTGTTGCTTCGGTGCCTGCACTTTGTATTTCCCCTCTTCATAGTGATAGTTCAGAGTCTGTCGGCTCCTGTCGGCTCCACGTAAACTTTCTGTGTCATTTCTGTGTACTCTCTCATCCATTCCCATTTCTGTGATTCAATACTCCGTTGTGGCCGAGCGATATTCCGTGATTCTCAACATGTGCTTAGATTCTCAAAGATTAATGAAGAAATTGCAATTGCTTCAAGAGTCTTTGTGTTACTAATGCAGCATCATCCTCGATTACCCTCACTATTTTGGAAGTGAGCATCATAGTCGGTGATTGTTGCTTGTAGCCACTCTTTCACTACTTTGATATTTCCTTACACAAGTACAATTTTGTCTTCAACAAGGATCAAGTGTCCTTGACCTTGGCTCAATAGCTTTGATGCACTCCATATAGTCATTTAATTTGGCTTCATTGCATATGCTCCTTTGGTGCTACTCTCAACCTTGTGTGCTTCCACTCGATTAGATATGCCTTGATCATGGAGGCTATGCACAATTCTTCAACCTCATATACTTTGTTCCTTGGAAACATGATTGAAGCTTTTGTTGTTGCAAGTTATTTGGCCAAGTGCTAAGCATGGATGTTTTTGTGGTGTCATCTTCTTGTGCTGAGGATACAACTATGTTTTGTTTTTTGAAGCCTCTTCATTTGCATGGGTGAGAGTTTCATTCATGGGTTGATGGATAGAGAGGTGGCATGCCACTAGAGTGGGTGGTTAGCGTTGTTCCATGCATGAGCATAACTCATCAGGAGATAGGTTTTTCGTAGTTTTCCCTAATATTATGATGGGTACATGTGGGTTAATTCTAAACAGAACGAGAGTTTTAATTGTAATATTCAATTCTGTGGTGGGGGATAACTATTAAGTTTCTTATCACCTCCACTACTTCACTTAAAGTAGTTAAGTGTGAACACAGTAGGGCCTAGAGTTTTTGCCTGTATAAGAAGACTAGCTACTGTCTTATCAGGGAGGACCGTGTGAATTATGTTGAGACTATGGTATTGTGGATGTGGCTCTTATTATCTAAGCATGTGTGATCCTCAGAGAGCCCAAGGTATGACTCACATCAACCCTCGATGGTATGGGACATCGGGGAGGTTCGGGTCCATGTCACACCACTACTAGGGGGTGGTCGGGTGGTTTGACACACATCTTTCCTTTCTTTGGTCTATAATTCCTTATGTTTTTCTCAATGAACTAGTTAGATGCTAACAATAGATATCAGAGCATATTGATTTTTCTTTCCATGTTTTAAATTGTTATTTTGTGATCCTTGGAGCAACAAACGAGGCATGACCTCTCAATCTATGAATAAGTGGAGTGTGAAATTTGGTATTTATTGAAAAAAGAAAAAAATCTATTACCTTGTTTCTCATCATATATTCTCTTTGATTGTGTATCACAACTATGTGTGGCAATTCTATATGTGTTCGTGTGCTAAAATTTGCATTCCTTGTGGGATATGCGTTCAGTGGTGTATGGTTGTGTTTTTCCATCTTTAAATGTTGAAATTAGGCACTCCTTTCCTTATAAAAGGAGGGGAAGAGGGGTTATTTTGGGTTGCCCATTTTGTGGTTTGGGGCGTACCATTAGGGGGTCGCTCATTTTTTGCCTCGAGAGTGTACCATTAGGGTTTTGCTTCTTACTTCTTCTTCTCCTCGATGTGTGTGAGGTCTTAGGGTTCTATTTTCCTCTTCGTCGTGACCATTTAGGGTTCTTCTTTTTGTATTTCTTCTTTTTCTCAAGTGTACTTTAAGATCGATTCTTTAGTGAGTGCCATTACACATTGGTGGATTCAAAGGTGGGGTTAAGCAAACTCACACGCCGGTCATTCAAAGGGAGGATGAAGTGGCTTGAGAACACTACTATGATTCAAGGCATCATAGCCATCTGAGGTAGTCACAATCATAGCAGCCCACTTGACTCGCACTTCATCGGAAACTCAGTTGATTCCCCCAACTTTCATTTCTATTTAACTTAATGGTTCTTCTCATCGCTCATTGTATCACTTCTTGTTATCATCATTGTACTTATAATTAGGTATTAACTAAGGGTTAATTAGTATCTAATTATGTGAGAGGTTAATCACATAATAATTAGGTATTAACTAAGGGTTAATTAGTATCTAATTATGTGAGAGGTTAATCACATAATAATTAGGTATTAACTAAGGTTTAATTAGTATCTAATTATGTGAGAGGTTAATCACATATGTGATTAAGTCACGGAAGATTAAGTGATGTGTGTGAGAGGAAGAGAGAGAGGAAGTTACACTTATGAACAATAAATGGGGGATGATTAACAAGAATGTAGCTAGATAACCTTTCTCTATATTAATAAGCATCATCAACTTACAAAAATACCCACAATGAGGTATATATACAACTCATGTGCAAGGGTGCACATGTGTGAGTAGAATATAGGTACAAGGATGTAAGTCATATATTAAATATACTTGGTAGTGGAAGATCTAGAATGTATCCCCACTACGGACAAGTACAAGATTCTATTTAAGGGTTTAAGGTCAACCCTTCTATCTAGATTCTATCTAGGTAACTACTAAGTTACGTGGTTGACTAACTCACTAAATCTAGTTGAGCTTGATATCTCAACATTTGCAATGTATCCTTTGTAAACCCTACTTTAAAAGGGATTTCTTGTTCAATCTTTATTATAGTTCTTCACATTAGTTTATTCTTGTTGAGAGATCAAGCTCAACTTAGTTTATTTAGTTAGTCAACCATGTAACTTCGTAGTTACCTAGATAGAATCTAGTTAGAAGTGTTGACTATAAAGCCTTAAATAGGATCTTGTACTTAAGTGGGATATTCTAGATCCTCCACTCCCAAGTACATTTGTTTAGAATTAGGTGATTAAGCAAGGGTTAATTAGTACCTAATTATGTGATTAAGTTAAGCACGGAAGATTATGTGATATGTGTGTGTATGTGTGTGAGAGGAAGAGAGAGAGGAAGATACACTTATGAACAATGACTAGATGGGAAATGAGTAACTATATTAAATTAGCATTATCATCATCAAATACAAAAATACCTACAATGAGGTATATATAGATCTCATGTGCAAGGGTGCACATGTGTGAGGATAATATAGGTACAAAAGTGTAAGTCCTATATTAAATGTACTTGGGAGTAGACGATCTAGTGTTGGGAATACCGTAATCTAATGTGGAACAAGATCAACATACTTCTAGGATAAGATCGTAAATGAATGCACGGTCATAGCTTTGATGGCAGCAAAGACAGAAAAGAAAACAACTAGTACGCAAGAGAGAGAGACAATTAGGCACAATGTCAAGAGTCTATTATAACTTAAAAACGACCCACTAACTAGGTTATAAAGTCAGTTTATATATTGACTGATTTAGGGCAACTACCCTTCTCACGTTTTACATAAATAGCCTAAGCTTAGTGTGTACAAGAAAAATGGATAATGTGAATACATCCATTAGAAACCCTTATTCAACACTCCCCTGTAATGGGCATATACATTTGAAATCTGTAGACCAAAATGAATGTACAATACAGATTGATACAAGGTTTACGAACAATCGAGAATTCGTTCGAGTTGGTGAACTCCGAAGAGCAGAAGGCCGGATTGGCCGAGTTCGGAGAGACTGAAGCCGAAGTTCGAACTATCCAGGTTTATTGTCCGAGAAACGTCCTGAGTGTCCGATTTAATTGGACTGATTCTTCATGACGCCCATTTGATGCCGAAGGGATCGAAATCAATCCGCTGGGAGACACTTGGTCATTGCATTTGCAACGTTGTCGATTGTAGGTATCTTCTCAAGGCTGATTTTCCCTGAAACGACACAGTCCCGAACGAAATGATATCGAACATTGATATGCTTGGAGGCGTTGTGATGAACTAGATTTTTCAATAGAACAAAAGCACCGACTGTCACTGTAAACCATTGGAGCTAAGCCGGTTTCGGCTTGTCGAAATGTGCAGGCTAGCCGACCGAGCCATAAGGCCTCTTTTGCTGCATCGGACGCGGCTATGTATTCGGCCTCGGTCGTTGATGTGGTGTTGCACTCTTGAAGTTTTGATTTCCAGCAAGCGACACACAAATGTCTTTGATCCGGGCCGTGTTGTTAGCCCTTGACTTGTCCTTTTGTTAGACACTACTCAACTCCTGTTAAAGTTGCAGCTTTTGGACCGCGGTGCTTGCAGCGAAGACCTTTTTCAAGTTTCCCCTAGCTTCCTTTGGCGTCTTGGCATCCCAGATATGGTTGAGTAGCTGATCACCGACATGCAATACATTACCCTATTTGCAGCTTGTTCCCAAGCCGAGAAGTCCTTGTGTGCCGCATCAAGTTCCGTATCGTTAGCTCCGTCGACTAACTCCAGTAGCCATGCCCGAGCAGGTACATGTGCAACTTGTATGATCAAGATGCATAGTTGGATCTGTTGAGCCTCTCCATCGGGAGCGAGCTATTTGTTCCTCGATCCATTCTCTCCTTCTTGTTCTTTACCGGGTGTTAGGTTTTGTCTGTGAGCCTCACTCATCGGCAGTAGAGGATTCTCAACCTTGGTGTTTTGATACCATGAAAAAGCTATTGTGGCGAAAGCGTTGACAAAACCAGCTAGTCCAGATAACAACAGAACATAGAATGGAGGTTTAATGGAAAGCTTGAGTACACGGGAGAGACAGAGAGAGAGCATAACATAACTCAATTCAAAATAATAATACTATGTACATACAAATGTTCTATAGAACACTTTTTATACAAGTCCTTAAAAGTACTGAAAAGTACTTGAATGCTCATACGAGCAATTGACAGTAACTCCAAGGAATATGCCTACGAACTAGGCTAGGATTGTAGGCTCCAACGGCCTATCGGTTCTCACTATTCTGGAGTACGATTTGGTTCTCCGCTCCGGCTCTAGGTTCTGGATACCAATCTATCCAGATACCGATCCGGTTCTCCGCTCCAGATATTGATCTGGCTCTGGCTTATTCAGTCGATCCAAATTCGGTTGAGCTTGCCAGCTCAACATAGATCCTTCATCAAACATTTCATATTCTGGCATCTTCTGTTTTCCCTTTTTATCATCATATTTTTTATGTCTTGCATTTTTTCCATTCCAAGCATTTGATTTAGACTTACTACTAGAGTTATCAAATGGTTCAGTAGATGGTATCAATGTTGGACATTGTTGTTGAACCTTATTTCAATTTCCACAATAATCACTTTCATTTTCAAATTTGTTTCTATCTTCATTTTCATTGTCTTCATCAGAGTCTGCATTCTGTTTTGGGCTGTACCAACTGCCCAACTGATTAAATATCACATCATGGATTACTACAATCTTTTTTGTGAAAGGATTATAACATATATACCCTTTTTGTTCCTCTGAATATCCCACAAAAACACATTTTCTAGCTTTTGGATCAAGCTTACTTCTTACTTCAGCAGGTACATGAACATAAGAAAGGCATCCAAACACTTTTTGTTACCCGGCCGGTAAGAAGGCTTAAGGATGTTCAGACTAGAGTGTGAAAGGAATAGTTTATTTGGGAACTGTTGTAATTATTTTATTAATATGGACGGACGGACCAGAATTGGTATGCCAATCCGGATCCAGACCGATTCCGAATAGGTGCTGGTTGGCACCGTTTTGTACTTCGCACCGGAGACCTATATAAAGGCCCGGTTACAATGTAATTGACATCGGATAATTAATAGAACTTATTGTTGTAACCTTTCAGTATTGATTACCGTTCTGTACTCATTGTGATATCTTACGCGTGTAATGACGTATTGCTAAGTAACCAATTAAGGTCTAATTAAGCGTTGTGTCGTAAGTCATCTTGCCGTAACACCCTTTGGTGAAGTGTCTTAAGTGGACACCCTGTGTTAGCCTGTTGTCCGGCCCTAGGATTAACACAGTTTTTGGCGACCACGATTCCTGCACAATCGCAGTGAACAACGGCGGGAATGGATGACTAGGCCAACAGACGACTCGGTTACGGAGAGAGCACGAAGACTTGCTAAACGACGAAGGCGGCGAGAGGCTTTCAAGCAAGCGGCAGAAGAAATCCGATCGGATCGATCATTTTCCAAAGTGATCCGGAAAGTGGCGGAGGAGTCACTCCGTCTGCAACAAAACGCTTACCCGGACGAAGGAAGCAGCTTAAGCAGCCTCCGGGAAGCGGAATCCCTTCTCCAGGCCTTGGCCGGAAGAGTCGGCGAATTCGAAGCATTTTCGGTGCTGGAATCGGATTCGGAAGGGGGTTACAGCGCGCACACGAACTATTGCAGCAGTAACGACACCCCAGGAGGACCGGAGGACGAGGAGTCGGATACATTATCGACACCGGAACCAGAATTGTCAGACCGGGAACCTCCGGCACTAGACGTGGAGCAACCTTCGGAGACAGAAGAAGACAAAGAAAGACCTCCGACACCGGAAGTCGATCCAGCAACACCAAAGGAAGACCGGCAAAGACCTCCGACGCCGACGGAACAGTAGGAAAGACCACCGACATCGCCAGCCCGTGTACCAACACCAGACGACGACATGCCGTTCCAGTACTCCAAGTATAGGGATGACCTGGACGCAGAGGCTCATGTTCACACGTTTCAATAAATATGGGAGGCAAACCATGTGTCACAACGGTTAACCGCGGCCGAAGAGGAACGATCTAAGATAGCCGAATTCGGCGTGACATTGGAAGGACCGACCGTAGGACCCCAACACCATCACCACCTTTGCGAACTTGAAAGATAAATTCTTGCACTTCTTTCAGAAGGAGGTGGACTAGAGAGAAATGGTGGGCCTATTTTATACCATCCGGCAGGACCCTGGGGAGAGCATTCTGCAGTTTGTCATCCGGTTTCAACGGATGCACAGTCAGCTTACCCGAACACCTCCGGAGGAAGAAACACGGGCTATATGCCAAGAATACACGTTCCCGATGAACAACGCTCGGCCACAACCAAGCTTAGAATCAAACACAGAAAACGGGAATGAATGCACGACACAATGGAGAGGAGTACACAGGATGTTTACGTGGAAAACCCAAAACATGGGGAAAAACCACGGCAGTCCACTGACTGCTAACTATCACTATGTAACAATATACATATAGATGAACACAGAGGCAACGACCTCTTGTTCACTATCTTCGCTACAGGTGGCGATTACAACAGAGATACAAACTCTTCGTCTCTTTCTCTCTCTCCCTCTCTCTCTGTACACTGTTGCACTCTAATCTAGCACCAACAAGAATGACAACAACATCATAATTCCCTGTTTGCCCTAAGTCATATTTATACTAATATGACTTTTCGGCTATTTACAAATATAGCCATGATGGACTCTCAGAAACATATTTACGAATATGTCCCTTCATCCGGTGAGCACTTCTGACCGGGCCTTCACCATCCGGCTCTTGCCGGGTACTCCTCATCCGGTTCTCACTGGGTCTTCCGAAGCCGGGTACTCGTCATCCGGTTCTCACCGGGTCTTCCGTAGCCGGGTACTCGTCATCCGGCTCTCACCGGGTCTTCACCATCCGGCTCTTGCCGGGTACTCGTCATCCGGTTCTCACTGGGTCTTCCGTAGCCGGGTACTCGTCATCCGGCTCTCACCGGGTCTTCACCATCCGGCTCTTGCCGGGTACTTGTCATCCGGTTCTCACCGGGTCTTCCGTAGTCGGGTACCCGTCATCCGGCTCTCACCGGGTCTTCACCATCCGGCTCTTGCCGGGTACTCGTCATCCGGTTCTCACCGGGTCTTCCGTAGCTGGGTACTCGTCATCCGACTCTCACCGGGTCTTCCGTTGCCGGGTACTCCACATCCGGTTTCGGCCTCGGCCGAGTTTGCTCATCAGCATTGTTCTTCTCACTTCCCATCTGGAGGGACCTGTCTCCCAACACTATATTCTTAGCCACGCTCCAGGAACCTCTACGAACGGTATGCACGATCATCGACTTTCGCACATCGTCAACCAGGTCATCGACCGGGTTAGAGAAATGGAGAAAACGAGCTCTTGGCTAACAATGGGAGCCCTCCAACGAGCGTTACCAACCGATGAGGATCTCCGGTTCCGGCAAGCAATCCAATGCACGACGTGCTTGAATTCCGGACTCTTGGCACTAGAGTGCACCATGCGGATGCACTGCTTACTCTGCCAATCTATGAGCCACACGATGGACCGGTGCGAATATAACTTATTGAATCGGCAAGCACCACCAGTCCGGCAAATCAAGCCACGTAGCAGCTGAGACGAAGATGATGAACGTTGGCGGCGAGAGGAGCGATATCGACCGGCACAGGATGTCTGGTACGGCGATCGATGAGACAACTATGACCGGTACGAGAGATATGACAGGTACCGAGATTACAATGGACAGTACGAGCATTACAACCGGGATCAATCCCTCGTGTATCACCAACGACAGGAAGATTACGAGAGATATGACGACCAACCCCATCAAGGGTACCGCAACAAAAAGAACTTTAATAAAAAACGGCATTTCAAAAAAGGGAGCCACCCACGTGAACCGGAACAAGGTGCCTCAAGCAGCCAACCGGACCAAAGCCCCGCGGTTACCACAGGTCCTCCACTGGGTACAGGAAACAATGCCGAATCCAGCAATACCCGGAAAGCATATTACTATTATTGCTAGCAAGAAGGACATTATAGTAATCAATGTCCGGCAAAGAGCTATGACAAGCGACCGACAGTAAACATGGTAGTTGTTAATCGGCTAATTACTAACTACTACCGATACAGAAGAGTGAACGTCGCTACTCAACGTTCTAACAAGGAATTGTGTTTTACGAACGGATTTATACTATATTAATCGGTAATTACCGTGATCGTTACTTAGTTATAAATTAGGAAGCTTACACTTAAGATCATAGACAATAGAAGGAACACAGAATCCGTACAAGATATTCCTAACTTAAACTTATATTACTAAATAAAACGACCTTTCTTACAATGCCTTCGGTTCCCTTTTATAGGTATACCGAAGGTCTTTTCTCATCAAGAACTATTCCTACTTACTATCAAGATTTACAAAATTATCTAACTAACCTAGTTCTCTTCGTTTACTGCTGAGTCATTGATCCGAACAGTCGATCCGAACCGACTCTGTTTTCGACGCTTTCCCACTTGTTCGGTAAAACTGACTGTCCGGGTCCGGGTAACACTTGGCACGTCCGTGGGCTAGGACCTTGTCCAGCGAACCCACGCCTATTCCTGTAGCTCTTCATCCGAATCGTTCAGAATATCAAAAATCGAAGGCTCATCTGGCCTTGGATGTATTCCACCTATATCTTCCTCTTCATCTTCATCTGTGTCACAGTCGTCCTTCGGAGCAGGTTGTGATTCGGTTGGCTGCTCTGGTTCGCTTCTTCCGGAAGCTTGAATACCAGGAGTCTTGCTGGTTCTTTCGGCTTCGATTTTATCCAACTGGACGGAAGTGCCTATATCATTTTTGTCGAATTCTTGCATAATACGTTGAATTTCTTCTCTGTAAAATGCCGCAATTTCGTCCATATCTTTCATGATATCCTCTTGGATATTGTCAATATCCTTTTGTGCCATTTTAAAAAAACCTGCACCTTGGACCTGACGGTTATTTTTGTCGGCACGCAATAACTGTAATTCCGCCGCTTGTGCTGTCCATAACTTCCATCCTTGCGCAAGGGATTCATCGATCATTTTCTTTGCTAGGTTTCGATGTTTCCCTATGATGTGCTGCACTTTGTCCCTAGTGATGCTTGCGACGTATTGTGCGGTCTGCAACTCTTTTTGTAAATCCGTAATAGTGGTTCGGTTCTCACTTTCAGCTCGCATTAGTTTGGATTCGGCTACATATATATCCAGCCGTCTTTGTTCCGATATCTTCCGAATTTCGTCCAGTTGTTGTTCTAATGCCGATTTCTCTTTACTCCATTCCTCCTGCTGTTCCGTCATTCTTCTGTTGACTTCTTCAAGACTCCGCTCTTTTTCTGTCAATTGACTTTCCTATGACACTATATACCTTTCGAATTCTTCAATTTGTTCGGTATATGTATGATTGGCCGTCTTAGCTTCTTCTAGATTTTTCTGTAATTCGTTTATTACTTGATTTTTTTCTTCGAGAACTTTGTATTGACCATTCTGAATGGTTTCTATTTGTTTCTCTAATTCTGTAGTTCGAAATACAGCATTGTTGGCCCTTGTTGTTTCTGCTTGACGTGCTTTTTCAGTGTCCTCCAATTTCTGCTGCCATTCTGACTCCGACACCATAAGCCGTGCCTGTGTTTCCCATTTGTTTAGACTTTCCTTTAGTTCTTTATTTTCTGCCTGTATGTTACAAAACTGATGTTTCAGCACCTCCGCCGATGCTGATACACTTTTGTATCTTTCAGCCATATCACTGGCTTCTTTGCGTACCGTTTCATATTCTTTATGAATTTCGACCAGTGCTCCATGTAATGGTGGCATTTCAATAGCCTCCCCTTTATTCTGTGCACTTCTTTTCCGGCCTATTTTTTCTATCTCTGCTTTTTCTTGAGGTTCCAACACTCCTCGTAAGGCTTTCTGTATCATTATTCGGTCATTATGTTCTTGAGCCAGCCGTTCTGATACTTCTGTCAGTCTTTTAGCCAACCATTCAAGTAGTTCGTATGAAGTTCCGAACTGTAAAATGGCAGCTAATTCATGTGCTGCTGGTGGGATATCCAAGTACCCATGTGCTTCCCGAATTGCTACTTTTGAAGATTGTCCTTGGTGAGGTTGTGTCGAAACGCTCTCATTCCCTGGTTTTAGTACTTCTGTTACCACAGGCGTATTCGAATTTTCATTTGTGCGTTGTCTTTTCGGTGCTGATCCCTCACTGTTTTCTGGTTGGAATTGCCGATTAGCCTTTTGTTTAATCCTTGTTCTTTGTCGCATCTTCTCTGCTTGTTGTCGATTTTCTGTCGGCTGTTGCTTGTTTATCAAATTGTCAACTGTTTCTTGTTCTGCTGCTCGTTGCCTGTTTTCGGAATTCTCTGGTCTTGGTGGTTCCGACTGAGGCATATTTGTTTGTATATTATCGGCATGTGCCGATTCTTCTTCTATCCATTCTTCATGTACTACCTGTCGGTGTCTTCGTGGTGCTTGTACTATCGGTGGTCTTCTTGACTGAACAGGAGTTTCCGATTCTTGAATCGGAAACAATACCGATAACCAACGACCAAAAATTTGCTTCATCGGTTTTCCTGTTTTTACCCCTTGTAGCTGCTCTCTCAGAGCTTCCCCCGACAATAGTGGCCAGTTGAAATCCTCTTTTTCGTATGCGGCTATGATAAACCCAGCCCTTTTTTTCGGCATACAATAAAAACGAGGACTGACAAATCCCACCTCTAATAAAAATCTAGCCACTTCATGAAAAAACTCATCCCGACCTCCATAAGTCTGATATGCTTTTGCCGAGGGTGAGTATTCCCCGAAATACGATTGGAGTGCTTCTGATGAAGGTTTTTTAACTGCCTCAAAGCCTCCTCTTGGCATCTGTAATGCATTTCGTATTTTCTTTGTGGTGATTTTGGTGATGTCTATTTGTTGTATCAATTCTTCTGCCTGCGGATGAGGTTCCGCTTCTGCTACTTTGATGAAACCTTGTAAGTTTCTCTCATGAAGCCACAATCGCAGTTCTTCAGATACAGGAATCGGCATGACTTCTGTGTTTCCTTGTTCAGAATCACTTGTCGATGACAGTTGCAGATCTGCAAAGTTTCTGTAGCGATGAAAATAAGAAAAACAGAGTTTGGGCGAACTAGGGCACGAAGGAGGCTCAGACTGTTTCGATATCTGCACTCGTTTCTGTTGTTTTGGCGACACAGACGATACAGAAATATGCTTTAAAGATATTAACTTATGCATGATGACTTAAAGAATAGTAATTGCTATTAATGTAGGAATTAATTAGTATTCACTCTACGTGTAGTGGTTGTACTCCTTACTAATAATCATGCAATTCCTCTTTCTATTTATAGTCGATTCATATTGTTATGGCAAGATTGTATTTCTGCATTTGACAAGAACTATTGAGTGAGTTAGTTAGTTTTTTTTTTTTTTTTTTTTCTTTTTACTCTTCCGTTTGAATAAACGGATTTACCGGCATATCTCCCAAATACGGTTTAAGCCGAAATCCATTGACCCATTTCGGTAAAACCTCTCCGGTTAATGATCCCAGTTGGTACGTACCATTTTTACTATTAATTATCCATACTGGACCTGTCCATCTATACCGGAGTTTCCCAGGCATAAGTCCCATTCTTGTCTGGAATACCAATACCGGTTTCCCAATTTCGAATTGCTCTTCCGATTTCCTTCGATGTCGATTTACGAATGCCTTGATTTGTCTCTGCTTATGTTCTAGTGCTGACATTGATTGAATCCGTTCTTCTTCTAATACTAATAAAGCCTCTTTGCGTATCTGCTCCGATTCTATTTCATTTAACTTATTCGTTGCTTGGATACGAAGTGTCGGAATTTGAAATTCGATCGGCATAACGGCTTCGAGTCCGAATGCCATTCGGAAAGGTGTTGATTTTATGGATGTTTTGTACGAAGTACGATATGCCCATAATGCACTATTTAACTTTTGATCCCAATCAGTACGATTTTCATTCACTATTTTCTTTAAAATTGTTTGAATTGTTTTATTTGTCGATTCTGCCAATCCATTAGCTTGGGGATAGTAAGGCGTACTTTTCTTATGAACTACGGCATAGTAATTGGTTAATTCGTTAATTAACTTGTTGATAAAATGAGTGCCTTGATCGCTTACCAATTCTATTGGGCAACCGAATCGACACCATATATTCTCATACAGGAATTTTGCTGTGGATGCTGCTGTATTGTCCCTGAGAGCTTTTGCTTCAACCCATTTTGTGCAATAGTCAGTCGCAACTATGATATATCGATTACCGGTTCTTGCATCTGCTGGTTTGAATGGGCCAACAAAATCTAAGCCCCATTTCTGAAATGGCTCAAGAGGTAAAACCGGTTGAAAAGGCATTCGATCCTTTTCGGTTGGTTGCCCCATTCTTTGACACAAATCACATTTCTTACAGTATTCGTTAGCATCTTTCATCACCGTTGGCCACCATAACCCGCTATTCCATATTTTTCTGGCCGTTGCTTCTCCTGCGTAATGACCGCCAGCAATTCCACAATGTGACTTTGTTCATATGGCTGATTTTTCAAATTTTCGTACTGCCCTTCGCCATATTCCATCCGCTCCTTTATGATACAACATGTCATTAAATAAACAAAAATTGCGACTTCGTACTGCAATTTTTTTCTTTCATCTGTGGACATGTGTTCGGCCGGAATTCCTGTTGATAGAAATATCGTCATTTCGGAAATCCATTCATCCTCTTTTTCCTCATTCACTTCATGTGCTTTTACTGCCTCAACCCGAAATAATTGAGTATCTGGAAAATCATCTTTAACCCCAACCGCTTCTTCTCCAGACTCAAGCCGACTGAGATAGTCAGCAATCACGTGCTGTGCTCCTGGTCGATGTATAATGTCGAATTCAAACTCTTGAAGCAATAACGTCCATCGGGCTAACTTGCCTGTCAATTCTTGTTTGGAAACTAGATACAGTAAAGCCGAATGATCCACATGAAATGTAAATTTCTTACCCAAAAGGTAATGTCGAAATTTGTTCACACTATATATCATTCCCAAAGCTTCTCTTTCGGTTGTTGAATAGTTTCTTTCGGCCGACGAAAGTTTTCTACTGGCATAGTATACCGGCCTATACCAGTTTGGTTCGGATAATTGCATTAAAGCACTGCCTATGGCAATGTCCGACGCATCGACGAAAACATGAAATGGTTTGTTCCAGTCCGGTGGTTGAACTACCGGAACCTTTGTCAGCATCTTCTTGAGACATTCGTATGCATCTTGTTCTATACTTGTCCATATAAAAGGAACTTTGTGTACTGCTGTATGTAACGGAATAGCAATGTCTGCTAGATATCTCATCATTCTACTGTGCCACCGAATTTGACCCAAAAATCTACTTAGAGCTTTAGCATTTGTTGGTGGTGTTGCCTCAATAATTGCTTTAACTTTGTCTGGGTCCACTGCAATCCCTTCTTGACTGACAATATGCCCAAGTAATGTACCACTCATTACTCCGAATGCGCATTTGGCCGGATTTAAACTAAGACGCCCTTTTCGACATTTTTCTAAACATAGCCGTAAATGCTCAAAATGATCAGCTTTCCGACTATATACTGCAAAATCATCTAAAAACACCTGCATGAAAGCTGGAATATATTCCCCGAATATTTCCTGTATTACCCGCTGAAATGTAGCTGGAGCTGTTTTTAAACCGAACATCATGACTACTGCCACAAAGACACCCCATTCTGTGACGAAAGCTGTCTTTTCCTGATCTTCCGGATTCATCCGTACTTGGTTGTACCCACTGAACCCATCCAAGAAACTATAAATTTCATGTCCCGCTACTGCATCTAATATCCCATCTGTGAATGGCAATGGAAACGCATCCGTAATTGTTGCTGCATTCAATTTTCTGTAATCCACACATACGCGAATTTTCCCATTCTTTTTCGGGACTACTACTATCGGACTCAGCCATGTTGATTTTTTGACGGGTCGAATAAATCCTACTTTTAAGAGTTTATCGATTTCTTCTTTTACTTTGATAGCATAATTCGGATTCAACCTGTACCTGCGTTGTTGTACTGGCTTTGCATCTTTATGCAAATTGATTTGATGTTGACAAAAAGCGGGATCCAGACCTTTCATATCGTCAAACGACCATGCAAAAACATCTTTATATTGTAATAGTAATGTTGTTAATGTCCGTTTGTTATTTACCGTCAAATCTCTAGCAATCAAGACTGTTTTTCTTTCAGCATCCTCTACTCCTGCCAAATCGATTTCCTCCAATGCTGAGGCTTGCACTCTCTGAGATACCTTCATTTCCTTATCTGTAGCTTCTTGTTGCATTCGTATTTCTTTCATTGTTTGCTCATCGATTGGCACTTCTTCGTGTGAGTCTACATATGGTGTTAATGCTTGCAAAATATCTACCTCAAATAGAGGGATGATTTTTTGATTATCATCAAAATATTGACTTTCTTCTTCCTCGTCCAATCCTTCCATCATATTAACTGCTTCTGCATGTACAGGTAAACTCTGTTTGCTTGTTGTCACTTTGTTGTGCGTCGGAATCCTGACCTTATTTTTTCCTTTCCTAAATGTTAGCACATTTTGTTTCCAATTTTGTTTAATATTAGCTGTCTTTAACCATGGTCTCCCCAATAACAAGGGGTATGCTCCCTGTGTTTCTAACTGCAAAATTACTGCCGAAATCTGAAAACTGTGTCCCCCGATTATTACATCCAGTTGTCGAAGCAACCCAATCGGTCGTACCGTACTTGTATCTGCCATTCGTAACCAAAACGGACATGCTTCCCATTCCGTGATTCCCAGTTTTTCACATGTAGTTTTGTTAATCACATTAACACCCGAGCCTCCATCTATAATCACATTTCCGATTTCTTGCCCGTAAAGTATTACCTTAATCGACGGATTCTGTTCATCCATGATCGAAGGGTTATTACTTGGCTGATTGTAGTGTACTGCTATTTGTTCGGAACCTTTATATGCAATTAATGCTGCCACTTTTTCTGTAAACCTTGGTACTAACTTAAGTAAGCCCGTAAGTGGCAATGACACTTGGCAATCAGCCAACAGTTTCCAAGTTTCTTCCTGGTCCTTATTCCCCAATGACTGTTGTACAGCGATGTCCTGGTCAATGTTATTGTCTTGTAACATTTGATTCACATTACTTTGATTTGCTTCATCCACCCATTCTTTTGCCGCCTTCCGAACTTCTTCCTGAATTTCCCACTCTGATTGTTTGCTTTTGCTGCGTGTCGTTACTTGCTGAACTTCCGGTATTACCATATTAACTGCTGGACCCTTTCCTTTAACCGGACATTGATTAGCATAATGGCCTAGTTGTCGACAAATGTAACAAGTGGGCACAAATGTTGCACTGGCCTCTCCATGTGCAAATTGCCCGTTATTAAATTGCTGCTCTTCATTACCATTCGGGTTTTGTTGGTATTGACGTGTAGCTTTTGGTTTGTAAAATCTCTTGTTTTTATACCGATTCTGCCTAAATTGTTCAGTATTATCATTTGGTTGTGCTATATTGTGTGGTATCCCGAACTCCTGATTTGGCGGAAAATTACTCTGTTGAAACATTTGATTATTTTGTGGAACGGTTTGATTATTATGTTGAAAAGTCATATTACCCGGTTGAAATGCCGGATTTGATTGAAATGTAGAATTCGGTTGCACATTCGGACAGTTCTGTTGAAACCCTTGAAATGGTGGGTTACCTTGTTGGAAATTTTGATTATTGTGTTGAAAATATTGATTCGGATTCTGTACGAATGGTGGGTTGGATTGAGCAAAACCTGGTTGAAATGCTTGAGTCACTTGAGTGGGTTGCATATTTTGTTGTGAAAAGATCTGATTTGGCTGTAGAACCGGATTCTGTTGTACATTTTGCTGATTTTGTGAAAAATTATTATTTTGATAACCATGGAACAGATTAGTGTTATTTTGGTAACCATTGTCAGCAAAAATTTGTCGTACTGACGTCGTAGTCTTATTAAGCAGATTATATTCACATTGTTCTACGGAATGTAATTTTGAATGACATATTGTACAATGTGTTCTTAACGTACAGTCAATTGCCGAATGCCCCGTATTTAAACAAGTGGTGCATTGAACTGCTTGTCGAAATTGTAACTCCTCCATTGTTGGTAATGTACGGTGTAATGCCGACATGTCCATACTCTGAACATTGACCGGTGGTCGACCCATTTCTATTGCTTTATCAATGACTTGTTCGATAGTCTGATTTCGAAAATCGAACACTTTCAATGTCGTTCTTAATGGTTCTTTTACAGCTTCTAGAAAGACTTCTTTTAATTCCTTATCCGGAATCGGCCTTGAAATCTGAAGCTGTAAGTTCTGAAATCGTATCACAAACTGAGATACTGTTTCATTTTTTTCTTGATATAACGCATAAAATTGCGCAATCAAATCCTTCTGCGGAATTTGTTGATGAAATAATTGTAAAAATTTACTAGTTAACACTTCAAAGGATGGAAATCCTTGAAGACCGTTCTGCGCAAACCAATTAGCGGAATATCCGTCTAATGATAAGACGAACTCATCGATTTTTGACTTATCTTCGGCATCTGCCGACAATCGCTGAGCTCCATGGTTAATTTCCCATGTCGTTAAGAAATCCCTAACATGTGCTTCCGCATCTGTTCCTTCCCGGAACTTAGAATAAGTATAAGGCATATCGTCCCAAATGTCGTAAAACGATACCTCTTCCGTCTGTTTTTCGTCTGAAGGTAATTGATCAGATAAGTCAGGAAGTTTCGACCACTTTGTGCTTGATTCCGGCTGTTCTTGCGCAAGGAACGCTTGCTGCACTACCTTCGTAACTGACCTTGTACGAGGGCGCTTACAACTGACCGGTGCCTCCTCTTCATACGACATCCATTCGAATTGTTCTCTGCTTAATTGCAGATGTAACCGGGCGTGCCAAAATTCTTCTGTGTTAATCGGCTAATTACTAACTACTACCGATACAGAAGAGTGAACGTCGCTACTCAACGTTCTAACAAGGAATTGTGTTTTACGAACGGATTTATACTATATTAATCGGTAATTACCGTGATCGTTACTTAGTTATAAATTAGGAAGCTTACACTTAAGATCATAGACAATAGAAGGAACACAGAATCCGTACAAGATATTCCTAACTTAAACTTATATTACTAAATAAAACGACCTTTCTTACAATGCCTTCGGTTCCCTTTTATAGGTATACCGAAGGTCTTTTCTCATCAAGAACTATTCCTACTTACTATCAAGATTTACAAAATCGGCTAATTACTAACTACTACCGATACAGAAGAGTGAACGTCGCTACTCAACGTTCTAACAAGGAATTGTGTTTTACGAACGGATTTATACTATATTAATCGGTAATTACCGTGATCGTTACTTAGTTATAAATTAGGAAGCTTACACTTAAGATCATAGACAATAGAAGGAACACAGAATCCGTACAAGATATTCCTAACTTAAACTTATATTACTAAATAAAACGACCTTTCTTACAATGCCTTCGGTTCCCTTTTATAGGTATACCGAAGGTCTTTTCTCATCAAGAACTATTCCTACTTACTATCAAGATTTACAAAATTATCTAACTAACCTAGTTCTCTTCGTTTACTGCTAAGTCATTGATCCGAACAGTCGATCCGAACCGACTCTGTTTTCGACGCTTTCCCACTTGTTCGGTAAAACTGACTGTCCGGGTCCGGGTAACAGTAGTCGCCGAAGTTGCAGACCTGCAACAGGTTACCACAAGGTCAAAGGGCAAGGCGACAGAATGGGAGACACAAGAGGCCATCCGGAAGCAGGCAATGGAATGGGTGAAAAAGGCAAATAAGCGAAATATAGCAGAACTTACGTAGTAAAATGAGAACACTGAAGAGCTCGTCAGCGGTAGTCAGACTGAAAATGCGACATGGCAGGCATTGCAGGAGTGCCAAATCACGTTGCCATTAGGACGACTCCTGCAACTAGTGCCTAGATTCACAGAAGAACTCAAGACAGGCATGACGGCAGGAGAAACACCACCGGCACCAACATTCTTCTCAAATCCGGAGGAGGAACCGGCGGTGGTAGACACAAACAGTCCGACGATCACAGCCATCATGAAGGGAAAGGAGTTACCCGGAATAGTAATAGATGGAGGATCCGATGTCAATGTGATTAGACTCCGAACATGCACAACCTTGGGAATCCAAGAGTGGGAACCATGCCCGTTCTGGCTACGAATGGCGGATACAAGCTCAGTGCGACCGATCGGCTTGATACGAGATTTGGAAGTAACAATCGACAGTCACATTTCGCATCTTGGCAGTAGTGCTACAATTACAGGCACAAGAAGCTTACCCGCTATTGTTGGGGAGGCCGTGGCTAAAAATGGTGCACATTAAACAAAACTAGAGGAAGAATATAATCACCTTCCGGCGGGGAAAAGCAAAAGTACGGGTACCGACACAACCACGGATGGGTACCGGGAAGAAATTGACACCCCTATATGCCGAATGTGTCAATATGCTAGACGGATTAGCAGATGAAGAGGTGGATCAATACTTGCAAGATAATCCGAAGATAGTACCTCTGTTCGAAATCGACG
This sequence comes from Azolla caroliniana, assembly GCF_043228905.1. NCBI lineage: Eukaryota > Viridiplantae > Streptophyta > Polypodiopsida > Salviniales > Salviniaceae > Azolla > Azolla caroliniana. Next base: position 9,254,794 of record NW_028230448.1, read on the forward strand.
TAGCTGAAGTCGTATCACCATACATACTGCCACCGGACGGAGCAGACAAAGAACCAAATAAAGAAGTGATCCGGGAGCTACGGCAAGCACAAGAAGCACTGTAAAGAGAAATGGCCGTATCACAACGGGTTAAAGCATCCCAACTAGAGGAGGTAAATCTAGGGACTACGGAAGAGGCGAGACTGGTGGAGATAGCCAAGGAAATGACTACGGAGAACAGAACAACGATGACTACACTTCTCAAAGAGTTTCGGGACGTGTTTGCTTGGTCCTACGAGGATATGAGAGGGCTCGATCCTCAACTGTATCAGCATCAGATACATTTGAGCAAAGACGCCAAACCGGTAGCACAACGACGGTACCGGATGAATCCAAACTACGCCGCCAAAGTCAAGGAGGAAATTGACAAGTTGTTGAGGGTTGGCTTTATCCGTCTTGTAAAGAAATCTACACGGCTGAGCCCGATAGTAGTCGTACCAAAGAAAAATGGCAAAATTAGAGTATGTGTCGACTACCGGAAGCTTAATGCGGCGACGGTAACTGATGCATTTCCACTTCCATTTACGGATGGAGTTTTGGACGCAGTTGCCGGCCATGAGGTATACAGTTTTTTAGATGGATTCAGCGGATACAACCAGATCCGGATGCACCCCGATGACCAGGAGAAAACGGCTTTCATCACTAAATGGGGAGTGTTTGTTGCCGTAGTGATGATGTTCAGACTAAAAACGGCGCTGGCAACGTTCTAGAGGATCATCATGGAAATATTCGGAGAATTCATACCGGCATTCATGTGGGTGTTCCTCGACGACTTCGCCGTTTACAGCCGGGAAGGAGACCACCTTTAGCACCTCCGATTGTGTCTAGAAAAGTGTAGGGCTTACCGGCTAAGCCTGAATCCAGCGAAGTGTGTATTCGGCGTGTCTAGCGGAAGGCTACTAGGGCACATTGTGAGCAAGGATGGCATTGCCGTGGATCTGGACAAAGTAAAAGCAATCCTAGAGGCACTGACACCAACAACGGTAAAGGCATTGAGCCGTTTCTTAGGCCAAATCCGTTGGCATAGCCGAATGCTCCGGTATTTGGCAGACCTAGCTACACCACTGCATGCTGCGGTACACCGAACACCGTTCCAATGGACCGACACCGAAGACAAGGCGTACTGGGCACTCAAAGTTCTATTGTCGCAAGCGCCGGTACTGCAACCCCCGGATTGGGCGAAGGAATTTCATGTGTTCGTGGATGCGTCCGACATTGCAATCGGGAGTGCGCTGATGCAACTTACGGAGCCAAGATGGTACCGGCCCGTATATTACGCAAGCGGAAGTTATCCCAAGCCGAACGAAATTATTCCACCATGGAAAGGGAAGTTTTAGGCATGATCTACAACGTAACAAAATTCAGGCATTATTTATTGGGAAGAAAGTTTTCCTTCCATGTAGATCATTCGACACTCCTCTACCTAGTGTCCAAAGCGTCACTTACCGGTAAGTTGGCCCAGTGGACTTTGCTATTACAAGAATTCGAATTCGAGATATTCCACCGACCCGGCCTACAGCATGCGGTAGCAGATTATTTAAGCTGGTTAGATTCCGGCGAAACTGGCGACGGAGTACCGGACGAGTTTCCGGATGCTGAGCTATTTCGAGTCACCACGGAAACGGTAACAGATGAAACGGTGGCACCAGAAGATAAGTGGCTAACAAATATGCACCAATTTCTGAGCACCGAATTGCCTCCGGAGGAGATGAACCGGGACGAGAGGAAACGCCTGGCGGTACAAAGCCGACACTTCTGTTTATTACGGGACATGCTATACCACAAAGGTGCGGACAGTATATGGCGACGAGCTGTGCGCAGCGACGAGAAAGAGGTAATACTATGGGAAGCACACTACGGAGTCGCCGGAGGCCATTATATCGGGGATGCTACGGTAAGGAAGATATGGCAAAGTGGCCTATGGTGGCTGACTACATTGAAAGACGTAGTCCGGTACGCGAAAGAGTGTGATCTATGCCAGAGAATGGGCCAGCCAACGGAACAAGCTAGGATGCCGCACCAGCCAGTACTACCGCTAGAACAACATTCTCTGCAGTGGTACACAAGCGCAGTACCCCTTATTATCCACAGGCCAATGGACTTGCCGAATCCACAAATAAAACGCTCCAGAACATCCTGTTAAAGATCGTCAATGAAAACTGGACATATTGGGACACGAAGTTGCATAGTGCACTATGGGCATACCGGACGGCATACAAAATGAGTATCTGGTCAACACCATTCCGGTTGGCATTTGGGCTGGAAGCAGTAATGCTGATCGAATTTCAGGTTCCGAGTTTGTGGATACAGGTTAGAGAACGACTAAGTGAAAAGGAATCGGAAAACATCCGGTTAGCCGCATTATGTGAACTAGAAGAGCATCGGATAGCGAGTCTCATGCAGTTGGAACTGGAGCAGCGACGAAGGAAGGCGTTCGTCGATCGGCACTGGAAGGGCAATGAGAAGATGTTCGGGATCGGCAAGCCGATACTCGTATTCCAGACCCGGATGGGTCAGATGCCGGGAAAGCTACGATTCCGGTGGACCGGACCGTATTGGATAACGCGGGAATTCAACGGTTCATACCAGCTCGGAATGCTCACTAGTGAGATAATGGACAAATGGGTCAATGGGTTTCGACTCAAACCATATTGTGGACCCATGCCATAGAATCCATTCGAACAGAAGGAGGATGATGCAATAGTAGGAAGCAGTAAACAAGTACCCGACAATCAGGCGGAGCTGGCGTTACCGAATAGCGACAAACAAATGGTTGGCAAACGTGAATATAGGGCAAAATTGGGATACGGACCTAGTGCTTCCGGTTAACTAAAAATCAACTGTGTAAAAAAAAGAAAAAAGAAAAGTCATCATGCATAGGCAAGGAGTGAACGGGCACTTTGAAAAGGTGTGGTGGGTGGCTAATTAAAGCCTCTTTAAAAACGCACCGCATGTCAACCGACTGCTATATTAGTACAAGACGTCCATGTGTGGGAATCGAGAAAAGGCACCACGTATGGAGAAAGAAAACCTCTGCCACGTAGAGTCCCTTTCATTTCGCGAACACAGAGTTCTAAGCGCACACAGGCGATTACGAGTGATCAGGCGAGAGCAAGCAAAACACACAGGCGCACTAATCCTACCACAACCTACCGACTTCAACGACGACATGGAATGCATCTTAGTCTTAGAAGCGGCCAAGAAATGGCTTAAGCAACACGGCCTGGAGGGATTCTTGAGGATAGTCGAAGCACCGTCGCACGGAGATGCGGAAAATGTCGTCAAAGACATCGACACGGAGGTCATCACCAAAGGAGCCATCTGAGCTCTGACTAGTTTACCAAAAGGGGGAATATACTCGATCGACAACCCTTCACAAGAGTTGTTGACGAGGTATTTCGGAGAATACTCCCTGGGCATCAAGTCGTACCGCACGCAAGGCGGCGAAGACCTGTTGTTTCAGGAAATTGCTTGTGTACGCCACGAGTATGGTCATGTATACCCCCGACCACCGGCTATGCCTAGGAATAGAGCCAATTTGATCATAGCCACCTACGAGGGAGTACAAATGGATTGGCTGGTAATGATCACCGACGGCCTGAGCGTTGTCATCGTCTAAGTAAAAGATGGCAAAAAGATGTGGATAGCGGTAGCGCAATGGCTCACTCTGTTAGCACCACTGGTGGAGCCCATGAAACAAAGGAAGCGGGGAAGACCGACAGAATCAACCCCCAAAATAGCTTCAAAATGGCAGCAACTCATGGCTACCCAAGCGATAGGCTGGAAGGAGGCCGACACTTCACAAAAGGCGAAGGAGTGGCCTAATCGGAAGCAGCTAGCAGAGAAGGAGGCATCGATGGACACCCCGGTTGCGCCAAACGAAACAACAAGCAAAACAGCAACTGGACAAACCGTAGGGGCAGAACCCCTTGGCGGCCTTAATCAATAGCAAGACCCTAGAGGAAGAAGAGTAGGAAGACGAGCCTACCGAGACTCTGATACATCGTCGCCACAAAGGGGAGACATCAAGTCCGATGGAGGACATTATACTGGAACCCCTCCTTGAGGAGCCGCAGCCAAGGAAGGTGTCAGAACTGGTTCAACAAGAATTGGTGATAAAGCAATTGATGCGGCAGGACATAGCAGAATTAGCGGTCCAGGACACGGTAGTATTGGTGGATCAAGAACCGGTCATTGAATTGATGGTGTCGTCGCCGCAGCAGCAATAGCCAAAACCGGAGCGGTCGCTTGACGTAACCATCCATAATAGGCTCATGGCTAGTGAAGAAGCCATCCCACGACCAGAACCGGCACAACAACAAGGCACCGGCAGTCAATGCCTACGATGGATAGCAAAACAAGTGGCCGGGGTCATCTGCCAATTAGAAGCGGAAGAGAGAGCGCATGAAGACTGGTTGCTAGCCACAACCGAGGAATTAGATACAGCCCGGTCAAGAATCCAAAGCATGGAGCAAGACATAGAGAAGGCCAGAATAGAAATGGCCAAGTTGCTCATAGAAGGACCACGGCAATCAGAACTAGTGGCTCCAGTAACTTTACAGAACAATAAGACCCCGGTGACTGAAGCAGGCCCAAATACTAATAAAACGCTAGCACAAGACCTCGCCACATTACGGGAAGACATGGCAGCATAAGAAGCCTTACAAGCTAGGGAGCGAGAATTGAAAAAAGCGGCGGAGGAGGAACAAAGGAAGACGGACGACAGCCTCTGCCGAGCAGAGCAAACCTTGAGAAAAGGACATCAAGCGTATGACCGGCTGAAAGAAGAGAAAGAAAAACTCCTGCAAGAGAAAGAGAAACTCCGACGAACGGCAAAAGTAGAGATTGAGCGCCTCAAAGAGGAGCTCCGGCAACAAAAAGACCGAGAGGACCGTGCTCGCCGGCTAATCAATCAAAAGCTAAAACAAAAAACTAACAACTTCGACCGACTGCACCAGGATTATAAGCATTTGGATGCTAATGATAAGAAATTGATTATTGAAAGTGACCGGCAGCAAGAAAAGTGCAGGGAACTCCGGGAGGAAGTTAACCAGACCGTGGCAGCCTTGGTAGAGGAACAGTCGAAGGGGGCTGAAGTAGCAAAATAACTGGCGGAAACGACGAAAGAACGGGTAGAGCTGACCCGATAGCACTCGGAGGCAACGGAGTGCGCTTCAATTGCTCTGAACAAAGTTCAGACGACCTATCATACCTAGCTCACGCACAACAAAAGCCAAGAAGTGGCAACCGTGAGCCTGACCAAACAATTGAAGGACGAAAAATAGGCCGTGGAGACCAAGTCGAAGATGGGGCTGGGGCGAATCCGTGATCTGGTGCAGACATGGAGAGACCGGACAAAAAGACTGGTAGAAGAAAGTTTGGTTCAATGGTGATCTCAATGGGCTAAGCAGGCGGCAGAGTTACAATTGTTGCAATCGGATGCGGAGAACTGGCGAAAGAACGACGACGATTTCTATAAATTGGACGAGGAAAACATTATTGCCATAAGGAAGGAATTGTCAGACGACTTCCTATCATTAGCTGGGGACCAATTGGCGACGGTGAGGCGATTGGTGGAGCAGTTGGACGACGACCAACTGGGTACACAACTCCAGCTCGAGCAGTATGAATGAGAACGGCGACGGCAAGAAGTGGTCCGAAGAACTGCAGCGATCAATATCAATGATGAAGAGCAGTCTTCGGAGCAGGCGCCAAATGAAGTCGGAACTGGGGGAAACCAGTCATATGTAACTCAGGAGGAGAAGACGAACATAACTCCGGAGGAGCAACCGAACATAACTCTGGAGGAGCAGCCGAAGGATGGAAACCGGCACACCGAAAACCAGCAGCAGTAGGAGCCCAACCCAATAGAACCAGAACCGGAATCCTCGGGACCGGTAGAACCAGAGGGACCATTGGAACCGGAGAAACTAGAGGAGCAGGACCGGTAGAACCAGAACCAGAAGCCTCGGGACCGGTAGAACCGGAGAAACTAGAGGAGCAACAACAACAACAATAGTGGGAGCAAGAGCAGCAACCGAAGACAAAGCAGCTACCCGAGGAGCCTTTAGAACCCCTGGACCAAAGCATTCTGGACATTTTGGAAGAAGAGTAAAGGTTGAACCGTGGGATTCGACGTACAAGGTACTGTCCCACCGGCGTGCCATGTGTTGACCGGCAAAGACTTAAGAGCCGGATAGAGTCCAGAATGGGAAAGGGATAATTAATCTAGAATTATTATGATTTTGAGAAGCAAACGGACAGACCCGGAATCGGTATGCCGATCCGGATCCGGACCGGTTCGTAGCCGGTTGCCGGTTGGCACCGGTTTGTACCCAGAGCCGGTGACCTATAAAAGGACTCGATCTGTTTGTAATGAAATAGCGGATAATTAATAGAGTGTTGTTGTTTTGTATCTTAATCAATGTTAATTACCGTTCTGTGCTAAGTGTAATTCATCTTACGCGTGTATTGTGACTAATGATCTTGCCGATTAGTAACCGATTAGGGTTTCATTAATAGTTCGGTCTAAGTTTATCTCACCGCAACACCCTTTGGTGAAGTGTCTCAAGGGGACACCCTATGTTAGGGCATTTTCCAGCCCCTAGCGATAACAAAGGTCGATTATGACGAATCGACTATGTTCATGGCCCCTTCTAGATTGATCGCCATTAGTAGGTATAGATTCGTTTACTTGCATCCGCAACCGATTTTTCATGTTCCCTCGGTTGATCATCCATGAAGACTCACATAGAGTCATCCGATACACGGATTGGCTAGCATGCCAATGGAGACTAGACTCCTTTTTAGCTCAGGTACGTGTCGGACTTAGTGCAAGATGATTGAATTGTCGTTCAGCAATTGAATGGGAACCTCGTCGATCCCTGCTATTACGCATTCTTGCCCATTGTTGAGTCGACCTGTGTCGTCGGCTCCAGCCGAATAGTCTGAGAACCATTCGATGTTGGGGGTCATGTGAAATGTGGCACTGGAATCTAGCAGTCAAATTCGTGCACCTTGCACACTATATAGGACTTCTCCGGTCGATGAATCTTCTTGGGAGAGCACTTCTCCTGACCGAGATTCAACATTATTGACTTGGTTGCCAGTAGGAGAATGATTCGAATCAGATTGTCCCTGTGTCCGATCTAATTGTTGATCGTTCTCCTTTCTTTTTATTGACCAATAGTCGGAAATATTATGACCAATTCTACAATGGGTGTAGAAAACACTTGACCGACTATTCCTTGGCTTCGTCTATAGTGGATTATCTCTACTTCTCAGTTGACTCGGTCGAGTAATGGGCTTCTACCAATTCATAGTGAGAACCTGTCTGATCATTTCATCCAGATTCAAACTTGGACAGTTGTTGGCGAATGTCGTGCATAATACTTCCCAACTCGCCAACAAGCTCGAAAGGAGGGCAAGGGCTTTAACTTCTTCTTCGACGTTAATCCCTTGGGAGGAGAGCTAAAGGTGTTGATGTGGGAGGTCACTGGATCTATCTCTCTCATCTTCATATTGAATAATTGTTGAATGAGTATGAGCTTCAATGAGGAAGACTTTTTCTCATACATGGCTTGAAGTTTCTCCCACAAAGAGAATGTTGATGTCTCCTTCACCATGCTGAAATAAACGTTTTCAGCTAGGTGCATTCGAATGGTAGATCTAATGATTTTGTCCAAATATCTCCATTCTTCAGCTGACATTGAAGCAAGTTGACTATTGTGTCGAATGGCTTCTATTTCTCGCCGGATTATCACAACTTGCGTCATTTCTGACCTCAAGTTGACCTTGAGGGGGAATGTTGAGCGGACAAGCTCAACCTAATCTAGATTGGCTGAGTAAGCCGAAGTCGGATAGGTGTCTGGAACCAAGAGCCGGATCGGATTGTAACTGGTAGGCCGTTAGAGGCCCACGACTCCAGTCTAGTACATAGGCATATTTTTGGGAGTTAGTGTTTGTCGCTCAATACGAGCATTAAAGTACTTGTTAGTACTTTAGTCAATCCTTTAAGGAGTTGTATAAATAGTGTTGTCAAGCACAATTTTATGTACAAAGTGTTTATTCAGTTTTTGAATATAGAGGTTGACTGTTGTACTCTACCACTGTCTCTCCCGCGTATTGTTTCAAGCTTTCCATTAAACCTTCATTTCTATTTTCTGTTGTTATCTGGCTGAGCTAGTTTGTCTACACTTCCACACACTAACTCTTACATGGTATCACAACGTGATTTTTGAGAATCCTCTATTGCCGACAATCGATGCTTACAAACAAACCCTAATACCAGGTAAAGAACAAGAAGGAATGAATGGATAGAGGAATGGCTAGCTCGCTCCCGATGGAGAAGCTCGACAGAACCAACTATGCATCTTGGTCCTACAAGATGCACCTATACCTACTCGGGCATGGTTATTGGAGTTATGTCGACAGAGCTAATGATGCAGCACCGGATGCGACACACAGGGACTTTTCGGCTTGGGAACAAGCGCCAAGCAAGGTAATGTATTGCTTCGCATTCAGTGTCGGTGATCAGCTGCTCAGCCATATCTGGGATGCCAAGACACCAAAGGAAGCTTGGACAAACCTGAAAAGGGTTTTTGTTCCAAGCACCATGACCCGGAACTTGTAACTCAGACAGGAGTTGAGCAACATTAGGTAGAAAGACATGTCAGTGGTCGACTACACAACCCAGATCAAGGAGATTTGCAACTCCCTTGCCTCCATCAACGTGACCATCAAGGAGGATGAAATGGTGCAGGTTTGCCTCAGGGGCTTGGGGTCAAAGTTCGGAGCATTCCGAACGACGGTATGTATGAGGGAGAATACGTCGTCGCTTTTCGACTTACAGTTGATGCTCCTTGTAGAGGAGAACCACGCGGGTGCGTCGACGAGTATGCACACCGACAACAAGATGTTGTATATGGAGGATGAGAGACCTCATGGTCATGGTAGATGAGGCGGATCGGCGCGCAATGGAGGCGGCCGACAAGAGTAGATTCGAAGGCACAAATATGGTACCGACATCAGTACCGGACCCTTCACAAGCAGGGGGGTCAATGTGGCATCAGGAGCTGGCAAGGGAAGACCGCAACAGACTACTGGTATTGTGGCCGAGAGGGCCATAGAGGAAGTGAGTGTTGGAAGAAAAGGGTTGATTCAGACAAAGCCACATCGAGCCGGAGAGACGCAGATAGGCGTCACTGATCACACTTCATCGGAGGCTCAAAGGGAGCTGGATGAGGACCGGCCCTCATAATGAAGCATAAGGCCAACTGAATTGGGGTATCCGACTCGAAGTCAAAAGAAGTGTGGTATGTGGACTCCGGAGCTTCAAATCACATGATGAACCACAAAGAATGGTTCTCCTTTCTTGAGAAGCCAGAGAAGCAAGTGTTGGTCGAAACTTTCACGGATGAACAATTGGAGATAAAGAGATGGGGAAGTTGATGAGATAGGGAGATCGAGAAGTTGATGACAATGAGTAAAAGTATCTATTCCATGACTAGTGTTGATCTCCTTGATGTTAACAAGGGAGATCAACCCTTTTTATACATGTAGTGATGCATGATAAGCATGCTCATGCCTAGTCTTACATACTATAATATCAAGCATACTAATTCTTGCATGCCAAGTCTTACATACTGAGTCTTACATACTAGGTCTTACATATTGAGTCTTACATACCACGCTTTATACAAAGGTTTGAAGTCTAAAGTTTGTCTAGGAGAAATATATATATACAAGGGCCTAAGGTTCACATTCGAGTCGATGTTTATGATAGAAACTGGAGACGACACCCCACTTCCCATTGTGCATATTGGGAATGTCCCTCTGAGCCATGTAGCGCCAGAGAGGAATTATGAGGAACGTCCTGCATGTTCTAACGATCACCAATGAAGAATTATATTGGACAGCTTGTCGGCTACACAGATGCCGATTGGTCTGGAAACGCCGATGATAGCAAGTTTACATCTGGTTATGCGTTTTCACTTGGAAGCGCCGCGGTCGCCTAGAGCAGCAAAAATTTGCCGAAAGTGGCACTGTCGAGCACTGAGGTTGAGTATAGAGGAGCGGCAGTCGCAACATTCGAAGCCATTTGGCTCAAATGGCTATTAAAGGATCTGTGTGTGGAGGTGTCTGATATGATCGTGATCTATTGTGACAACCTCGGCAACATCCAACTTGCGAAGAACCTCATCTTCCACGCCTGGACCAAGCACATTGAGGTGCACTATCATTTTGTCCGCGAGCGCGTCCTTTCATGTGAAGTCTAACTTGTTTATGTTTCGACTGATTGGCAGGCTACCGGTATCTTCACCAAACCTCTCGGCCTGGACAAGTTGCGGCAATTTTCGGGCATGCTTGGTCTCCAACACCTCGATATACCGAACTTGAGGGTGAGAGATGAAGCTGAAAAGGAGGAGAGAAATGATGATGTCTAGAAAGCTGAATCAGATGACGAATTCAATTTCGGACCGACTAAAGAAGTCAGAATGTTTGGATCGGCTAAAGAAGCCAATGACGAATGGACATGTGCAGAAACATCGGCCAAGTGGAGACTAGTTAGACACATGGGGAGCAACCACAAGGGAAAGCCGAAACTAGAGCCAACTGAACCAAGGGGTGGAAAAGCCGAGAAAGGCAAGAGAGGCGGCAGAGTCGAAGAGGACAGAGCCGACCAAGCGAAGGCAAGACCAAGACACGGGCAGATATGGTTAAGGGCCTGAAGGAGGACGAATCAGAGACAATCGATTCGGACAAGGGCTGAAATGATTCGGTCAAAATGTTCGATTCGGAGGAGCCGAATCAACTGGCCAAGTGGGCGAGAGGGCAGTCGAAGCCAACACCGACACGAAAGAGCTGACGGGTCAAGGAGCGCCACTACTGTGACAACGAGGGAGCTGACACGGGCCAAGGGAGTAGACAAGCTGACCGAGAAGGTCAAGGTGTGCGGGACCGGATGGGTCGAGGAGCGTGAGCAAGTCGTGAAGACGCTAGGAGAAGTCGATAGCAAGGGTCAGGAAAGATAGACACGACAATCCGACCTCAAGTTGAGCTTGAGGGGGAGTGTTGAGCAGACAAGCTCAACTTGATCCGGATCGGCTGAGTAAGCCGGAGCCGGATCGGTATCCGGAACCAAGATCCGGATTGGATTGTAACTGGTAGCCCGTTAGAGGCCTACGACTCTAACCTAGTACGTAGGCATATTTTCGAGAGTCAGCGTCGGTTGCTAAATACGAGCATTAAAGTACTTGACAGTACTTTAGTTAGTCCTTTAAGGACTTGTATAAATAGTGTTGTCAAGCATAGTTGTATGTACAGAGTGTTTATTCAGTTTTTGAACATAGATATTGAGCGTTCAACTCTGCCTCTGTCTCTCCTGTGTATTGTTTCAAGCTTTCCTTTAAACCTTCATTTCTGTTTTCTATTGTTATCCAACTAAGCCAATTTGTCTACGCTTCCACACACTAAGTCTTAGAGTTAGGTTATACACTTAGTGGTCAAACTTGAGAACCCACGGAGAATCTTGCTAATGCCCAACTCTCATAGTAAAACTTCATCATTAGTATCTTGATATAACAAATCCCAATTCGTGCATTGCGACTCACAAAACTCCTTGAAGGAGGAGAATGTTCTCATGAGAATATAAAACCTCATAGGTTTTGGAAATTTATAATGTATGATCATTATTGGAATATTTCATATATGGTGTTGAACACATTCACATTATTATGACACAATGCTATAGTTAATGTGTGTTGAGCGGCAAGCTCAACCGGAGCCGGATCGGCTGAATAAGCCGGAGCCGGTAAGCGAGACGGATCGGGCGAAACGGATCGGTATGACGGTGAGCAACCGAACCGGCAAGCAGTGGAGGCCGGGTGCAATCTGTAACCGGAAGCTACTAGGTAGCTATAGTCTCGTAGTAAGTGTCAGATGCTCGTGTGAGCATTGAAGTACATGGTACTTTTGTCAGTCCCAAGAGGACTTGTATAAATAGTGCTACTTAGCACAGTGTGTAGACAGTGTCTTGAAATAATCTTGAAATTGTGTTCTGCTCTCTCTGTCACTCCTCTCTCTCTCTCTCTCTGTGTTGTTCTTTGTTTTACGCTTCCGCAAACACTCACGTTTACAATGTGGCACCTTGTGAGATAGATATGTATGATCTCCAATAAAAAAGGATGCATGATAGCCAAATGGTAAGCTTGTGTAAGATTGGGAGTACTATATGTTGGAAGATCTCAATGTTAAACCATTTTGCCTCAACATGTGGTTTAACATGGTAGCTCTTGCTCTACTTGTCCATGATAAAATTACTTTATCTTATTTTCCATCATGATCCACGCTTAATTTTGGCACCAACCCTTGGTAGTGGCATGGCAAGTGAGTAAACCTATTCTAATACTCTGTTAATGTGATGAGGCATTTCTATTGTTGAGACCAAGTAACATAGATAGATTTGACTTTAGTTCTCAGTTTGTAGTAACTTCTTATTAGTTAATGCCAAGACATGAGATTTCCTCAAGTGATTTTCCATAGGTTACCACTTGAGCAGTTGTGATAGCATTTATACTAAAATGGTAGCATGTGAATTCTTTCTCACTAATGGAACATAGTTTTAAGCAACCAAAGATGCGAGGTTAATGACAAAAAAGAAGGATGAATGATTGCATTTAACAAGTATATGGATGTTTGTGAGACTATAGGGAGGGGGGTATTTAGGGAGGTTTGTGAGACTATAGGGGGTTTGTTTGTAAATGCTTTTTTATTTTACCTTTTTAGGTCCTTTTTACTACATCCTCTCTTGTTTATTTTATGCATTTTTATTTGTTTTGAGATATTTAATTACAAAATATCATGTACCCTATTTGGATATAATTGTTACAAATTGTATCAAAAGTTCAAACTAGTTGAAGGATAAAGAAATTTGAAGTTGTGATGGCCTATGTAAATGTCAACATCCCAGAGAAGTTGCATGGTGGAATTCAATTGTTGATAGCTTTTGGTCGGTCTTGCTTGAACAAGTTCAAGTATTATATGATGAATCCTTGATGTAGATCTCTTTCACAGAAGAAAATATTAATCCAAATGGTGCCCAATTTGCCTGCATCCAAACCAGTCAAGAGTTTGTCCCCAATCCTGTTTCTGCAGACCAAAGATCCAATGCATTGACATCCTAAATAGGCCCATCTTTCTTTTGCATGTCACTTTGCCCCTACGGCAAAACCAAGAAAGCATATTTGAAGTAAAAATAAAGTGGGCCTCAGATTATTTCCCACATATGCATTTTCCATCTTCAAAAATGTGAATGCGCCTTGCATCCTTGACCTGAATCACACGCTTCTCCATTTTAGACACAAGTGATAAAGCAAAATGACAGTCTTCACAAATACTTGAGTTCTTTGTGATACGTAGTGGCATTCCGTCGCATGAATTGATGAGGGCACATGTGACAGCCTGCATTTCGCTACATCCACATAGCCTGTTGCCCTTTTTGTTTTCTGAAACACGCCAATGCAACTGAGTAGAAATGCCTCCTTGTGATAGCTTTTGGCCAATATCCTCCAGCTTTGCATAGATACGTTCTCTTTGAGGATGATTATCGTCTCCCACCAGAAATGAATGCACATTGTTGCTTTTGTCAGTCCAATAAGAACAGATTGAAATCTTTGACGCTCCATTTCTCATCCTTAAATCTTCAACTTCATCTGCTTCTGCTTGCATACCAGCTGCTGCATATATGTTACTCATGCAGACATATGCCAAAGCATTGCTTTTATCCAGCAGTACCAGATTGGCAAAGGCCAATTTGCCAAGCTCCACATTTACCCACATTCGACAACCATCCAAAAGGGCCAACCACAATTGGAATCGATCAGAATATTGCACTCTCTTTATGGTTAGTATAGCTTTGTTGAAATGTCCAACATGGCTGTAAAGATTGACCATACAAGTATGGTGTTCTAAAGTTGGAATCAAACAGTAGACGGTAGTCATAGTATGAAAATAAGATTGTGCCTCTTCCACTAGACCTGCATGACTGCAAGCATTCAGCAAAACAAGAAATGTAATCACATCTGGCACAATGCCTTCAGTTAACATTTCATTGAACGAGGCAACGACCATTTTGACCTGACCTAGCTGACCATATCCAACCATTAATGCCGTCCAAGAGACTGCATCCCGTAATGGAAGTTCATCAAACACCTCTTTTGCTTTCATGAACATGCCACATTTTGCGTACATGTCTATCAATGCAGTGCCAAGTGATGTGTGTTTTGCTAATAATCCTAACCTTCTGATCTCAGCATGTATTTCTTCTCCCTTCTCAACTGATCCAATACTAGCACAAACCTTTAAAATGCAAGAATATGTAACCACATCTGGAGAATAGCCCTTCTCTTGCATTTCCCTGGCACAGTTCAAAGCTTTCATATCAAGTCCATGGTGGGCATATCCAGCAATTAGTGTAGTCCATGTGACTGTATCTTGTACTGGAAGCTTATAAAAAACTTTCTCAGCTTTTATAATTGCACCACATTTGGCATACATATCGACCAATGCATTTCCAAGTGTGAGATTGTTTTCCAATAGCCCTTCTTTATTGCTGATCTCTGCATGGATCTCTTCTCCTTTCTTGAGAAAACAAATGTTACTACTACAAGCTTTCAAAATGCATGCAAAAGTGATAGAATCTGGAGAAAGGCCCGAATCTTTCATCTGCGAAAAACAAATCAGAGCTTCATCATACAACCCTTGCTGGACATACCCAGAAATGAGTGCAGTCCAGGAGCAAGCATCATTTGACTCAACTTCATCAAATACCTCCTGTGCCTTTTCAATCAAGCCACACTTTGCATACATGTCCACCAATGCAGTGCCTAGCACAAAATCTTTTCCCAGTAAACCCTGCTTTCTGATCTCCTCATGAATTTCTTCTCCCATTTCAATGAATCTTAGGCTTCCACAAACTTTCAACATACATGCAAAAGTGATTGAATCAGGTGATAGACCCTCTTCTCGCATTTTTAAATATGAGTTCAGAGCTTCCTCACAAAGTCCTTGTTGAGCATAACCTATAATCAATGAGGTCCACGAGACAGTATCTCGTACAGGAAGCTTATCCAGAACTTCTTGTGCTTTACTTAGCACACCACACTTGGCATACATATCAACTAATGCATTCCCAACCATCAAATTATTTTTTAATAACCCAAGTTCACTAACCTCTACATGTATCTCTTCTCCCTTCTCGGACAGGCCTATGCTGCCACAAACTTTCAAAACACATGTGAAGGTAACTGCATCCGGGGTGACATCATCTCCTCGCATCTCTTCATAACATTTCAAAGCTTCGTTACTGAGCCCATGATGGCCATATCCAGTGATCAGAGCATTCCATGATACAACATCTCTTTCCTGTAGGTCATCAAATGCTTCTCGTGCTTCCTGTAGCATGCCACACTTTGCATACATATCCACTAATGAAGTACCGATCACAAGATTGTTTTGCAATATCCCATTTCCCCTCAGTTCTGCATGTATCTTCTGTCCATTGCTTATCGATCCGATGGTACTGCAAGCTTTCAAGAGACAAGAAAAAGTGACTTCATCTGGAACTAATCCTTGCTCCAGCATTGCTGGGAATAGGCTTAAAGATTCATGTCCCAATCCATGTTGAGCATACCCCGAAAGCAATGCATTCCATGAGACAACATCCCGCACATGAATCTCATCAAACACTTCCTGCGCTTTTACGAGCACGCTACATTTCACATACATGCTAATGAGAGCAGTGCTCATATAAACATCTTTCTCAGCCAATCCTCTTTGTATAATATGGGCATGAATCTTCCTCCCTTTACTCAGGTCCTTGTTTTTCCCACATATCTTTATGGAATGTAGAAGGGCAGTCCGATCAAACTCTTCAGGCATATTTTTGCCTCTGAACTGAACCTCTCTGTATTCCATCTGGCATCTTCTTAACTGTTCTAGGACCCATGGTGGACTTGTATAACATCCGCTTGGTCCACTTAATGTACTTGAATGGGATGGCCATAGATATCTATGTGTCTATCATTGCACAAAGAAAAAGGAAGATAAAAAAATCTGCATAGCTGTTTGCTTTTCCATGTGATTCTGTAGCATTTTTTCCGAGGCATACCTTTCTTCTCGGATCGTCACGAAATTGACTGGGGTCTCTGAAGAACTCCTTCCATAGGTAATCCGCATCTCTACCTGCCATTATTTCACGGCTCACCTCGGATGATGCAATCATGGACGTGGATACAGTTGTACCCTGCAAGGACTCCATGCTCAATCTACGCTCGAACTATATACACATCCTCCTTCAATTCTACACAACCCCGTATCGTGTGCTCCGGATCTGTTCGTTCTCTGTTTCAGCTGGGATCAGCGCGAGGGGAGGGAAGAACGCATGCAATACTAGTAGGGAACAAGAGCATGGAATTGGGGCCTGCGGATGAGTTAATGCAAGCTTTCTTCTGCTTCTGCTTCTGCTATTATTATCTTCTTCCCTTCAACAGATATGTATGTATGGTCTTCAACATTTTCTCTTTAGAAGGCCATCATCATCCCTTCGAATGTGTGATATAGAGAGAGAGAGAGAGAGAGAGAGAGAGAGAGAGAGAGAGAACAAAGAAATATATACATATTAACGTCTTCTTAAGACCAAATTTGGCCCATGAGACAATTGGTTTACAACAAATTTGGGGTATTTACGCATTCATCGAAAGTAAAAATAAAATAAAATATGACTTAAGCTAAAGAGTTCTAGTAACAAAACATGTTCTAGAAAAGAAATGGCTTTATACTAGGCCCAGTTTTATTTCCATCCAAGTCTCTCGAAAAGAAGTGGGAAGACAAAGGGTTTCAATGTGGATGTGGCCCTTGGTCCCAATGTAAAAGGTACCCTAATTATAGCCTCTAGGCGGCGCAACTCACGATCCCTTATCTTCTTAATTGTTTCTACTCCACGTCGAGTTGCTTTGAAGCCCAACATCCGAGGGCATTTGGTTGTTCTTTGCTTTTGTACTTTAGCAAGGGAGAGGCTGAGTGGTGTAGGTGTGTCCACATTTATCATCTCCCCTTGTTCTTGACAGGTTTCATTAGTTACATGTTGGTGAATATTAGAATGGTTATGGTTAACATTTTGTAGCTTTATTCTCTCTATGTTGTTTTAGCTCTAAGATATACCTACTAGTCTCTTTATATCTTGGGTATCTAATAGTTTGGAGAGGGTGGGAGAGGGTCCTAGTATGTCTTGGTATTTCACCCTTATCTCGGTGTAATTTGGACACCTGCATGTAAAGTGATGCTCATCTTCTATCTCTATGTGACATAATCTACATACCCTTTACTCTCTAGGGACTCTATTACTACGACCATTCTCAATCTCAAGTTGGTGAGATGATATCCTAAGTTGTCCAATGGCAACCCTTAGTGCATTTGATAAGAATGTAACTATATATTTTGGTCGTGTAATAAAACCTAACTTAGAGAAGTGCATGAAGTGTTTCTTATATATAGTACAACATTTTAGATGGAAGTGGCTCTCGTGGGGTGATCCATTTATATTGACTCTGTGTGTGTGTGTGTGTGTGTGTGTGTGTGTGTGTGTGTGTGTGTGCGTGTGTGTGTGCGTGTGTGTGTGTGTGTGAGAGAGAGAGAGAGAGAGAGAGAAAGAAAGAAAGATGTTCATATATATTAACGTCTTCTAAGACCAAAATTGGCCCATGAGACAATTGGTTTACAAAAAAAATGGAGTATTTACCCATTCATTGAAAGTAAAAATAAAATAAAATACAATTGGCCCATGAGAGAGAGAGAGAGAGTATGATGATCATAGTTGAAAAGTTATAGTTGGTAGTTTCCTAACTAAGAGAGTAAGAGAGAGAGAGAAGAGAGATAGATAGATAGATCGTGTAAAGAATCAAGTATGATTCTTGTGTAGCGGAAGATATGTGTGTTATGTGTATGTGTGAGAGGAATTAGAGGAGAGATGAGAGAACACAAGATAGATAGAAAAAGGAATACTCAAGAAGGTGTATATTTCACAAGTAGAATAAGAATTACAAAATGTAGCATAACAAGGAGTCACAACCGACTTAGTATGAAGTGTGAGGAGGGTGCTTTATATATAGTCACCCTCTCTCTTCATTAACTAACTACAACAACCACTCTCTCTCTTGGGGAATGTGAAGACTCATAGTCATGGGGAATATGTAACTCATTAGCTATGTGTCATAGAATATGATTCTATGACACATAGTTAATGTGTAGAGAGTAGTGGTGTGACTTTTGACCTTTGAGTAATCATAGATTCTCAAAAGGTGTGTTCACACGTTGCACTATGTTGAGCTTGATTCTCAAAACGCCTCCTCAACCTCAACTCGGGTCGGTTCCTTTTGATTGATGTCTGCTTCGGCTGATATCCGGTTCGGACGATCTCCAGTGTCTGCTTCAGCTCATACCTGGTTCAAACGGTATCTGGTTCTTGCTTGTACTCCCCCTGAAGCTTGGCAAGTTAGGGATCGTCAATCCGAGGTTTGACATGAATTGTTGAAGCTTGTCGGCTCCTAGGGCCTTGGTGAAGATGTCGACTGTCTGAAGATTCGTGTTGATGTGTAGAAGATCGACATCTTCGGCCTGAACACGCTCTCGAATGAAGTGATAGTGCACTTCGATATACTTTGTGCATGCGTGCAACACCGGGTTCCAAGCTAGATATATACTGCTCATGTTGTCGTAGTAAATGGGAGTCGGATCCTTGATGGGAACGCCCAGATCCTTCAAAATCCTCTTGAGCCATATGGCTTCACATGCAGCTACGTTTGCGCCCCTGTATTTGTCCTCCATACTCGAAAGTGCGACAATAGGCTACTTCTTACTACTCCAAGATATTGCTCCGCTACTGAGCGAGAAGACAAATCCGGAGGTCAATCGTCAATCAACTTTGTAGCCTGCCCAGTCCGCGTCTGGGTACCCTTTGAGTCGTATTGGTGTGGCTGATGCGTAGACAACACCATAATCCATTGTGCCGCTCACGTATCATAATACTTGCTTAGCACAATCGAAATGGATATCTCGCGGAGTTTGCATGAATTGGCTAAGGAGTCCGACTGGATAGCTAAGGTCGGGTCGAGTGATCATGAGATAGATGAGGCTCCCGATCAGTTGACGATATTGGGTCGGCTCGCACTCGTCTAGGCCGGAGTCAACATCTAGTTTGAGGTTTCGATCAAGAGGCATAACGACCGATTTGCACTCAGTCATCCCAAACTTGTATAACAAGTTGAGGATGTAGTGCCGTTGAGAGATCATAATGCCGGTCGGAATCCGAATTACTTCGATTCCAAGGAAGTAATGGAGCTCCTTCATGTCCGTCATCTCAAATTTTCCGGAGAGGAGGGACATGACCTTGTTGATGTCTACTAGACTTTCACCTCCAATGACAAGATCATCCACGTATAGGATGATGACAATTAGGCTTCTAGAGTCATGTCGTGCGTAGAGGGAGTTGTAGGATTTCGACATTCGAATGCCGATTTGATGAAGGTATTGCGTAATCTTCGAATGCCAAGCACGCGGTGCTTTCTTGAGGCCGTAGAGTGGCTTCTTGAGTCGGCACACGGCTTTCGGATGAGTACGCAATTCGAAGCCGGGTGGTTGTACCATGTACACCTCCTCTTCTAATTCGCCTTGAAGAAAGGCGTTCTTGACGTCCATTTGGTGGAGGTGCCACCCTTTTGCCACTACAAGTGCGATCACGGTCCGCACCGTCGTCATCTTTGCCACCGGGGCAAAGGTCTCTTCATAGTCGACTCCATGTGTTTGTGCGTATCCTTTCGCTACGAGTCGAACTTTGTAGCGGTTGACGGAGCCGTCCGTATTATACTTCACCTTGTAGATCCATCTGCAGCCAATTGCCTTCTTGTGCGATGAGTGGGGAACGAGATCCCATGCCTCATTTGTGCGTAGTGCATGCATCTCTTCGTTCATTGCTTCGATCCATCATGGGTCCTTCGCAGCTTCGGAAAAGGTTTCCGGCTCCCGCACTGTTGCCACCTTCATTGTAAAAGAATATGTGTGCGGAAGCATATGCGAAACACAGAGTACACAGTTCGGAGAACGACATTTTGGTAAAACATAGAAAACGCAGCGATGGAGATGGAGAGGAGAGACAATGAGAGGGAGAGAACACAACTCGGTTCTATTTCAAAATAATGACACTCTGTACATACTTCGTGCTCAGTGAGCACCTTTTATAGAAGCCCTGACTTTCGGGCTGACACAAGTACTGACAGTACTTGACTGCTCATTAATGAGCCTACTACACTAACTCCCAAAATTATTCCTTACAAGCAATACCATACTAACGGCCTTTCGGTTTACGCACCGATACGGCCACGTTATGCATACTGTTTTACGCACCCAGTCTACGCACTAGGTTACACACCATGTTACGCACCCAATGTTAAGCTTGTCACTCAACACTCTCCCTGAAGTTCAACTTGAAGTTCCACATGCTCCTCCGGATCTTCACTCCGGCTTTTCTTGGCTTCACGCCTTGCTCGCGTTCCACGACCCTTCTAGTCGGCTAGTCTGCTCATTTGGCCTTTCTTAGCTCCCTTGCAGTTGCGGTGTTGGCGCCTCTTCCGCTGCCCTTTCCTCTGTTTGGCCCTTAGTCGATTCGTAATATCCGAATTGAACATTTCGATTGAATCGGTCTCTTCCGATTCAATTCCACTTACATCCAAATTGGCTGTCTCCAATTCGTCTTTAGTCTTTAGGCCTTTGACAATGTCAGACCACGTCTTGGTCTTGGCCTTACCTCCCCCTGATTCAGTTGTCCTCTGATCCTCCCTACGATTACGTCCCTTGCTCTCTTCATCGACTTCTTCAGTTGGCCCGAAATCGAATTCTTCATCTGACTCCGCATCACAGTCACTTCCGCCGCGATGATCACCTTCGCTCCTTTCACTCTCTTGTTCCTGTCTCCCCCTCAAGTTCGGCGTGTCAAGGTGACGCAACCCAAGCTCACTTGAGAAATGCTGCAACTTGTCGAGACCAAGAGGCTTAGTGAAAATGTCGGCAACTTGTTGATCCGTCGGAACATACGCTAGTTCGACGTCATCTGAAAGGACCCGCTCGCGAACAAAATGGTAATTCACCTCAATGTGCTTGGTTCGGGCGTGGAATACAAGGTTTTTCGCAAGGTGGATACTGCTAAGGTTGTCGCAATAGATCATCGTCGGATCGGACACCTCCACATGCAGATCCCGTAATAGTTGTTTCAACCAAATGACTTCGCACATAGCGATAGTCGCCCCTCGATATTTGGCCTCCGTGCTCGACAGTGCTATTATCGGCTGCTTCTTATTGCTCCACATGATCGCCATACTTCCTAATGAGAAGATGTATCCGAATGTGGATCTATGATCACTGGCGTTTCCGGCCCAATCGGCATCCGTGTAGCCAACCATCTGTTCAGCTACGCCTGCCCGATACAGCAACGCCATGTCTTTCGTGCCGCTGACATATCGCAATATCCTTTGCGCGCACTAAAAGTGTTGGGCCGTAGGTTGCGACATAAACTGACTGATCAGTTCGATCGGGTAGCTGAGGTCCGACCTGGTGATCGTCAAATATATCAAGCTTCTGACAATCTGTCGAAACCGTGTCGGGTCGCATGCCTCTCCCGAATCTTGGCAAAGCTTTGTGTTTCTATCTAGAGGGGTCGAGATGGACTTACAGTTGGCCATCCCGAACTTGAAGAGCATATTCAGCGCGTAATGACGTTGGCTGATCAATATGGCTTCGGGGGCGCGAATCACTTTACACGGCGGATTTCGTCCAGGTTGGCACCGGGGATGACTAAATCATCAACATACAGTAGAAGGCTAACCGGTCCATATTGACCTTGCCGAACAAATAGTGAAGAGTTTGATTTCGATGATTCAAGGACCTATCTGATCCTATACATTGACGACATGTTGATTGCAGGAAGCAATCAAGCAGAGATCAGTAAGCTGAAATGGAGCCTTCACGCAAAGTTTGTGATGAAGGAACTCGGATAGGCCCGGCACATATTGGGCATGAGGATAGAGCGAAATCGGACGACCAAAACTCTCCGACTCTCCCAGTCTGAATACATCTGCAAGGTGCTCAAGCGCTTCAACATGGAGAATGTGAAGCCGACACCGACACCGCTTCCGACGTTGATTGGACTATCAGACAGAGACTCTCCTTTGACGGACAAGGAAAGAGAGCTTAATGGAAAAATACCCTACACATCGACGGTAGGAAGTATCATGTACGCAATGGTGGCGACCCGGTCCGACCTAGCCTATGTCGTAGGGGTGGTCAGCCGGTACATGTCAAACCAAGGAAAGAAGCATTGGGATGCCGTCAAGCACATCCTTAGGTATCTAAAAGGAACCCTGGACGCACAGCTAACTTTCAGACTGACAACCTCAGCCGACTATGTCAAAAATGCAGGTAATCGGAAATCAACATCAGGCTACATCTTCACCTATGGTGGCGGGGCAATATCATGGAGGTTGAAACTTCAAGAGTGCACGGCTCTGTCTACCACAGAAGCCAAGTACATAGCAACATCGAAAGCAGTGAAGGAAGCGATCTAACTGCACCGACTAACTGCCGACTTCGGAACTGCAAACCGAAACGACCGACCAACGCCGACCATCTATTGCGACTTACAGAGTGCAATACACCTCATCAACAATCACATCTATCATGCGAAGAAGAAGCACATTGAGGTGCGGTATCATCATATCCGGGAGCTCATAAACGAAAAGAAACTCGAAGTCTAGAAGATCGACACCGAGGTGAACATCGCCAATTGCCTGACGAAGCCACTCCCAGATCTACGCTTCGGAGCACTAAGGAAGAAAATGGGGCTACGAAAAGCGACCGATCAGAAGAAAGCCAAACGAGGAGCAGAAGGTAAGATTTGATCGGAACAATAACAACACATCCTATACATCTGCCAACTCGGTTGCATGTCAACTGACTTGTAACATATAAACTTAGATCAACTTTGTAATCTAGGCTTACGGGGAGATAACCCCAAATACTTATACATGCAAGAAAGAGTAGTCCTTTTATGGGGGAGTTTGTTGGCATAAAAGGCTGACTCCTTCCAAGTTGTATCCGTCTGAGTGTGAACTCGTCAATAAGTTAGGGCTTAGTATATAAGTGAATACCTAATATTGTATAGAACAAGACGAGTAACAAAGAGACAAAGCGTATGTGTATCGTATCTCAGAGAGAGAGTGAGAACGAAGCAATAAAGCTTTCCATTAGAGCTTGCACTGTGGAAGTCCACGCGTATTCTACTTTCTGTCTGCGTTGTTTGATGTTCAGAACTGATAACAGATCTATACACGTTTCCACAAATCGCACTTGTTACCCCCACACCACTTTCCCACCGCCACCTTTCGTCTCTCCGGTCTCACGTTGGCTCTCGGGCACAACCGCAGAAGTCTCTAGAATTAATGGGCAGGAATCCTCGGTATTATCGTCCTCCGTCGTTTCGTCAATAGCCACCTTCTTGGCTATCACTCCGTCGAATGCAACGGCTTCAATCGTTGTTTCCTCGGCGCCACCTTCCCTCTCTTTGGTGTCATGTTTTCTCTCAGACACAACCGCCGAAGTCTCTAGAATTAGTTGGAAGGAATCCTTGGTATTACCGTCCTCCATTGAATCGTCCTTAGCCAGCTTTGCCTCAATGTCGTTATCTGTGGCTATCTCTTCAACTCCATAGGCCTCACACTCTTTGCCCTCCTCGATCATGCAAGCTTCGATTATGTTTACCCCTTCGTCACCTGATGTTTTGATCAATCGTGTCCCGAAACCTTCTTCCACCTTTGAAGTGGTGTTCGCCACTCTCTAGTCATCGGTCTTATCTGTTAGGATCTCAGTCCCTCCGGATGGGATACGAGTACCCGGCAAGGAAGACCCGGTGAGAACCGGATGATGCAGACCCGGTGAGAACCGGATGACGAGTACCCGGCAAGGAAGACCCGGTGAGAACCGGATGTTGTAGGCCGGTGAGAACCTCTCACCGGATGAAGGGACATATATGTAGATATGTTTCTGAGAGCCCATTGGGGCTATATCTGTAAATAGTTCTAATGTCATATTAGTATAAATATGACCTAGGGCAAACAATGTGTATGAGGATCATAATTGCTGTTATTATCTTCGTATAGTGTGGTTCGTGTAACGACTATAGAGAGAGAGAGAGAGAGAGAGAGCGATACAGAGCATGTCTCTGTTGTAACCGACGCCAGGCGAAGATTGTGAGCAAGAGGTCGTTGCCTCTATGCTCCCGGTTGTACTCCTTGACATAGTGATAGTTAGGAGTCTGTGAACTCCCGTGGTTTTTCCCTCTCAGGGTTTTCCACGTTAACATCCTGTGTATTCTCTTTCTGTTTGTGTACTTACCTCCACTCCCATTTCTTCTGTGTTTGATTGTCATCAAGTGATCTACACTTCGGTTGTGGCCGGAGATTATTCCACACATTTCTTGTCAAAGTGGTATCAGAGCAAAACGACACAGAAAGATGGACGATTCGTTGGGAGGCATGTTCAAGCTCACCGGCTCCAATTACTCAGTGTGGAAGTCGAAGATGAGGGACATGCTCGTGGTTAAAGATCTTTGGTTGCCGGTTCAGTTCGGGGACAAGAGACCGGAAAAGATCGATGCCACGATATGGGAGGTGATGCACTTGAAGTCAATGGCATACACACGGTGCTTCATCGACATGAGTCTATACAACAACTTCAATGAAGAGAGCAAGGTTCATGAGCTCTGGGAGAAGATCGGCATTATGTTTCAGAACAAAAATGTTGTTAATCAGGTTTCGGTATTTCGAAAGCTAGTAAGACTCCGGTACCAAGATGGCTCCAACATGGTGGAGCACGTGAATGCCGTCCAAGGGTTGATCCACCAGGAAATATCATTGGAAGTACCTCTCGCCGATGAGGTACTAGCACTACTCTTGCTCGGTTCCCTCCTAGATAGCTCGAAGACGTTGGTGTCACGGACACACCAAGTGCGGACTAAGACGAAGCACGGATGATGAGGCTATGACGGAGTGATGACGCGAGAAACTTAAGACGGGGAATGACACAAGAGCATAAAGATAGAGATTAAGATTAAGGAGAGAAGATGGGCAAAACGGGAATACTAGATTGATATGTCCATGACTGGTGTTGTTCACCTTGAATTCCTTCAAGGTGAACTCAACTATTTATACTAAGTGGCATGCATACATGTTGTACGCATGTGATACAATAGAGCATGTAGGCAGTAGGTACGCATG
This sequence comes from Azolla caroliniana, assembly GCF_043228905.1. NCBI lineage: Eukaryota > Viridiplantae > Streptophyta > Polypodiopsida > Salviniales > Salviniaceae > Azolla > Azolla caroliniana. The sequence continues at coordinate 9,280,209 of NW_028230448.1, forward strand.
CATGTGCCAAGTGTAAATAATACAAGGGAGAAATGATGCACAAGATGCTAGCTAAAACCTACAATGAGGAAGTATATACATGATTATATGCTAGATGTGTGATTAACACATAACACTCGATTATAACATCGTCATGTCAAGAGTTCGAATCTTGACATTTTCCCCCCTCCAATGATGCCTCCCCAAATCGTTTGTCGGCTTAAGGGGATATTATTGATGAAAATCTTAGATCACCTCCAAAGTATTTTGTAAATCCTAGACAAGGAGGAACCCTTCCGCAAGACGAGGTATTCAACACCAACGGGCATGAGCGACCATGTGTGGTCCTCGCCAAGGACTGGAACACAAATATCAACGGGTGTGAGTGATCATGTGCGGTCCTCACGGGGAGCATGAACACCAAGGGGCATGAGTGACCATGTGTGGTCCTTGCCGGGAACTGGAACGGTCCTCGCTGAGAGTTGGAACACGAACACCAACAGGCGTGAGCAACCATGTTGTCCTCACTGAGAATTGGAACATGAACAAGTGAGCGACCATGTGGCCCTCACGGGGAACAGGAACACAAACGGGAGTAATCGACCATGTGTGGTTCTCACCGGGAAATGGAACATGAACAACAACAGGCATGAGCTACCATGTCGGTCCTCACCGAGATCTGGAACACGAACAATAGTTGGAGTGAGCGACCATGTGTGGTCCTCACTGGAGACTGGAACACAAACACCAACGGGCATGAGAGCCCATATCGGTCCTCGCCGAGAGTTGGAACACGAACACCAATGGGCGTGAGAGACCATGTGTAGTCCTCACCGAGAACTGGAACACGAATCACAATGGGCATGAGCGACCATGTTGGTCCTCGTCAGGATGTGGAACATGAAAAATAACTGGAGTGAGCAACCATGTGGAACATGAAAAATAACCGAAGACTGGAACACGAATGGGAGTGAGCGACCATGCGGCCCTCACTGGGAACAGGAACACGAACAGGAGTGAGCGGCCATGTGCGGCCCTCACCGGGAACATGAACACGAACACCAACGCGAGTGAGCGGCCTTGTGCGAACCTCACCGGGAACTCGAACACAAACACCAACGAGAATGAGCGGCCTTGTGCGGCCCTCACCGGGAACTGGAACACGAACACCAACAGGAGTGAGCGTCCTTGTGCGGCCCTCACCGGGAACTGGAACACGAACACCAATGGGAGTGAGCGGCCTTGTGTGGCCCTCACCGGGAATTGGAACACGAACACCAACGGGAGTGAGAGGCCTTGTGCGGCCCTCACCGGGAACTAGAACACGAACACCAATGGGAAAGAAACTAAAAAATAGAGACAATGATGAGGAGAACTAAAAGCGAATGAAATTTATGAGCAGAAACTAGGAGATAGAAATGGCGAGGTAGATAAGAAATGAAGTGATGTTGATGATGGTACGATGATGATGGTAACTCTAGAAGCAAGGCTAATGATGGAGACGGGTGATGCTTCTAGTTGGAAGGTGAACAAACTGTCATGGACACACCAAGCGTGAACTAAGACGGAGCACGGATGGTGAGGCTACGACGGAGCGATGACGGAATGACACAAGAGCATAAAGATAGAGATGAAGACTAAGGAGAGAAGATGGGCGAAATGGGAATACTAGATTGATATGTCCATGACTGGCGTTATTCACCTTGAATTCCTTCAAGGTGAACTCAACTATTTATACTAAGTGGCATGCATACATGTTGTACGCATGTGATACAATAGAGCATGTAGGCAGTAGGTACGCATGCATGTGCCAAGTGTAAATAATACAAGGGAGAAATGACGCACAAGATGCTAGCTAAAACCTACAATGAGGAAGTATATATATGATTATATGCTAGATGTGTGATTAACACATAACACTCGATTATAACATCGTCATGTCAAGAGTTCGAATCTTGACAGTTGGTTGTCACTTTGGGCAACGCCGGCCCAGAAGGGAAATGGTTATCCCTAGGAAGAGTAAAGTCGAGCTTGCTAGATGAGGAGGCGCGTCGGAAAGACAAGGATACGAGCTCTGACTCCAAAGCGCTCCTTACCGAATCGGAATGCTGAAGACATAGGAACCGTAGTCCCCAGAACCGGGAAAAGTCGGGGACACGGTCAAAGTCAAGGGGGAGGCCTACTTGCTTCTATTGTGGCAAGTCGGGACACTTCCAGAAGAATTATCGGCACTTCTGAAAAGACAAGGAAACCGACGGTACCGATTCGAAGCGGACACCGGACCATAACGGTAAAGACCGAAGGGGACCGGACCGGAAGGGAACAACGACAATCGTGGCAAGTGAAGAAGAGTTGATGCTCATCACCCAGGAGAGTAAGTTGAACCTTGCCGGCGACAAGACAACGTGGGTTGTCGATTCTGGAGTGTCGTTCCACCTGACCCCGGACCGAAAATGCTTCTCATCCTACACAGCCGGTGATCACGGCTGTGTCCGGATGGGGAATGAAGGTACATGCCGAATAGTCGGCATAGCAGACGTGTGGTTGACAACACCAACCGGATGCAAGTTGTTGCTGAAGGATGTCTGACACGTTCCGGAGGTTCGACTGAACCTGATATCAGTCGGTCGGCTAGATGATGAAGGCTACACGGGTAGCACCCGGAACGGAGTCATGAAATTCAGCAAAGGGAGCCTGATAGTGGCTCGGGCCCGGAAGGTCAACACGATGTACCTGATGAATGCCCGGTTATACCTGGAAGAAGTGAACGTGGCTTCCGACACTACCGGTGAGTTGTGGCACAAGAGACTGTGTCACATGAGCGTGAAGGGGATGATGAGGCTTGCCGATGAAAACCTCATTCTGGTGAAGAACTTGCATCTTGAGAGGTGCACTGATTGTCTGGCCGATAAGCAAAACCGGACCTCCTTCCGATCAAGGCCACCGATTAGACGTAATGCACCATTGGAGTTGGTGCATACCGATGTGTGTCAAGTGGACACGAAGTCCCGTGCCAAAGCGTAGTACTTCGTGATGTTCATAGATGACCACAGCAGGAGGTTGTGAGCCATACTGTTGAAGACAAAGGATCAGGTGTTATCCATCTTCAAGGAGCTCCACGCAAGAGTGGAAAGAGAAACCGGACAGAAGCTGAAGACGTTTCGTGTAGATAACGGAGGGGAATATCGGGGGCAGTTCGAGGAGTACTGCCGCTCGAAGGGAATCCGGCTCGAATTTACCGTGCCGAAGACGCCGGAACTAAATGGGCTGGCCGAGAGGATGAACCGAACCATAATGGAGAGGGTCCAGAGTATGCTAGCACATGCTAAATTACCCAAGACGTTTTGGGCTAAGGCGCTGTCGACAACGACGTATATGATAAACAGATCACCCTCAGTGCCCTTGGATGGGCCACAAAAGGTGTGGGCTGGTAAGGAAGTGTCCTACCGGCATTTGAAGGTGTTCAGGTGTCTCGCATACGTGCATGTTGCTAAGGACCGGAGAGGAATGTTGGATCCAAAGACCCGGCCATGCATATTCCTTGGATACGACGATGATGAGTTCGGCCACCGAGTGTGGGATCCGGTCGACAAAAAGGTTTTCCGGAGCCGAGATATTATCTTCATGGAGGACAAGACTCTTGCCGACTGGGAGTCGGAGAAGAAGATAATGAACTCCGATGAGATTCGAACCCACCCGGCTAAGAGCCAGTTGACACTCGAGGAACCAGCCGGTTAGGGTGAGGATACCGAACCGGCAGAAGAAGAAGTAGAGGAAGTTGAAACCGGAACCGGCCAAGACCCCGAATCGGATTCGGATGAAGAACAAATAGAGGAGCCGGTTGCTGAAAGCCAAAGATGGAGATATCCTCTCAGAGAGAGAAGGGCCCCCCAGAGATTTCCGGATGCAAAGCATGTGCTGTTGGCCGATGAGGGGGAGCCGAAAAGCTTCGAAGAAGCGAAGGATGACACCCATAGCCGCAAGTGGTTGAGTGCCATGCAGGATGAGATGGATTCCTTGCATGAGAACCACATGTATGAATTGGAGGAGTTGCCGAAAGGAAAGAGGGCACTCCAAAGCAAGTGGGTGTACAAGTTGAAACCAAGAGATGCCAGCAACCCTCCAAGGTACAAAGCCAGGATCGTGGTGAAGGGGTTCTAGTAGAAGAAGGGTGTGGACTTCGACGAGATATTTGCCCTGGTAATGAAGATGACTTCCATCGGGACAGTGTTGAGCATAACGGCAAGCATGGACCTCGAGGTAGAGCAATTAGACGTGAAGACGGCGTTCCTCCACGGTGACCTCGAAGAGGAGATCTACATGCAGCAACCGGAGGGATTTGTGAAGAAAGGGAAGGAGCACCTGGTTTTCCAGTTAAAAAAGAGCCTCTACGGGTTGAAGCAGGCTCCCCCGGCAATGGTACCAGAAATTCGACTCCTTTGTGACCGATCAAGGGTACCACAAGATGCAGGCCGATCACTGCGTATTTGTGAAGAAGTTCGAAGGTGGAGACTTCCTGATACTCCTCATGTACGTGAACGACATGTTGATCATCAGACGAGACCAAGTCAAGATACGGTGTCGTGACGATTTTCGGCTACGGTGTGAAACCGAGTGAGACGAATAAACCAAGGATGTGCAACATTGCACATGCACTTAGCAAATAACCCTAGCCTAGTGGCACTTGAGTTCATACACAGGGGTGCAAGCAAGGTTTGAACCTTGCACCTCTAAGATACAAGATAATTGCCTTACCACTAGGACAACTATCATATAATGTAGATTTTATGTATTTCCTTTTCATATACAAATTATAGACGAAACAACTATAGAAAACCATGTGCACAAAACCATGGTTTTAAACCCATGGTTTGTGCATGACATAAGCAAAACCGTCTGCACAAAACCATGGTTTTAGCCCATGGTTTTGTGCATGTCACGAGCATGGAAAGACCTATAAAAGCCTCTAGTTGGGCTTGTGTAAGGGGGGCTCAATATGTGATATCACCAACACCATTATCATCAATATAAATTATATTTGTCTTTATCTTCTTCATTATTTTCTACTTCTCAAGTGTACAATTTTTCTCCTTCTCAAGTAAACCAATTTCGTCTAATCTTACATTGATCGTCATCTAGCATCGATAATTCCGCGAACGTCCTCCCCAGTCCAAGACCCCGGTGGTCGCTCGAGTAGCACACGCACGCGCGAATCTTCGCGACATCATTTGGTGAACCCGACGTGAAGAGCAGTAGGGGAGGACAAAGATGGATGGCGAATATCTCATGGAGGCAATGTCAAGAAGGATGATGGAGTTTCTGAGAGAAGAGAAAAGAAGAAATGAAGCCCAACAAGCCGTCGACAAAGTAGTCGAACGAATGAGCTATTTCAACGGTGCCGAAGTCCAAAGTTTCCTAAAAGTCTACAATGCGGAGATGGATTCAAGAGCTGTGGACAAAGCTATGAGGCTAGAGTACTTTTGTCGGGTGGTGTCTCAACCGATCTTCAAAGATGTAACAGAGCTTCTAGAAGCTCATGATTCGTGGGCGACTTTCAAGAAGGCTCTATTGGAGGAATATGGCTATGAGAGGCAGAAGGGACAAGATCGACGCAGCTTCGACCAATGGGTGACATCAGCGAAGACCCACCAAGGTGCGACACAAGCATTCGTAGACTTCGAGCATCATTTTTCTCAATTGTCGGAGCGGGAACAAAGATTGGTGGGGGTCGATAAGGTCCTTATGTTCGTGAAGTCAATCGATCGAATGGAAAGGATGGCGATCGGCCTCAAACTCGAAGAAGATGATGGTGCAAATGGCCTCATCGAGGATTGGAGCAAAGTGGAAAGTGTATGCCGACTACACGATAAGGGGCAAGCGAGAATATCGGCGACAACAAGACGGCCCATGAGGGACGATCGAAGAGGGACGAGATGCAACAACGTGCCACCAACAAAAGAAATGAAGCTTAAAAGGGAGACAAAACCGAGGCGAATGGTGATCGAGGAAGAAGAGACCTCCCAACAAATGCGGGTTAATGAAGTGGCCGATACAAAGGCTCTGGTTCGGTATGACGGTACCGAGAGAGAAGGTGTGAAACAAGTCACCTTCTTGTCTTACAAAGAAACGACGGCGAAGGAGGAGGCCGATGACTCGAGGACGGCGAACGCCACTTCGAGGGAGGATAAATGTTTCGGAACACGCATTGTGTACGAAACATCGGGTGATGACGGCGCAAGCATGAGAAAAGCTTGCATGATCGAGGGAGAAAAAGTGTTTGAGTCTGAAGAGATTGAGGAGGTAGCCATGACAAACGACATCGAGTCGGAGGTGGCTATGGATGAGTCGACGACGGATAGCCATGTCGACACTTTCTTCACGCTTGTTCCAGAGACTTCGGCGGTTGCGCCCGTGTGCCAACGTGAGACCGGAGAGACGGAAGGTGGTGACGGGAAGACAAAGGCCCAACACAAGGAGGAAGAAGATCGAGGAAGAAAGGATATCCCCACACCTATTCTAGAGACTTCGGCGGTTGTGCACGTGCGCCAACGTGAGACCGGAGAGACAGAATGTGTGGACAAAAAAGAGGACGACCGGAAGGGCGATGAAGAAGACAAGGTAAATGTAAATGAACGAAGGGATTCCTTCACACCGGTTCCGGAGACTTCGGCAGTCGAGACCGTGTGTCGGCATAAGACCGAAGATAAAGGAGGTGGCGAAGAGGAGACAATATGGCTCGAGGCGAGCATACACAGAGGGAAGGATATGGCCGACGTGGAGGCCAAGGATGAAGCTGCGGTTAAGTTCGATGGAGAGGTTGCATGCGGGAAGGAAGGAAGAGTCGAGAACCGGTTGAACCGGAAGACGATCCGGCCGGGATTCCGACCCGAACGAAGGAAGATCCACATGGGAGCCGATCGACCGGGGCCGACCCGGCCGAAACCTGATTCGGCGAAAATCGATCGGACGATTCCGATCCAAAAGGGGGCCGACCCAGCCAAAATCAATCGGTCGAGCCCGACCCGGGGAAATGTGAATGCAGACGAAGGCCAACCAAGCCAAGAAGCGATCGGTGGAGACCGATCCGGACAAGGGCAAACCCGGCCTAATCGGAGATCGAGACGAACGATCTACAATACCCAGTTGAAGACGGTGAGCGTGAGGAGTGGCCAGGAGTCCAATCGAAGGACACGCGCGGTGGACGAAGGAAGAGCGGTCGTATCGACGACATCGTTCGGTAGATCTACTACAACCGATCGGGGAAGAAGGTGTGAGCGCCGGATATGGTGGATCGGGTGGCTACGGTGGTTCGGTTGGAAAGATTGTGCATACTCGAAGTGGAAGACGAAGTCGACGAGCGTGCAGAGGAACTCGGTTGATCACCGTTGCCAAAGATCTCACCTCTTCACCTTTCTCGGCACATACCGGAGGATGTGCGGGTTTGGTGGGGGTGGATGTCGTGACGATTTTCGGCTACGGTGTGAAACCGAGTGAGACGAATAAACCAAGGATGTGCAACATTGCACATGCACTTAGCAAATAACCCTAGCCTAGTGGCACTTGAGTTCATACACAGGGGTGCAAGCAAGGTTTGAACCTTGCACCTCTAAGATACAAGATAATTGCCTTACCACTAGGACAACTATCATATAATGTAGATTTTATGTATTTCCTTTTCATATACAAATTATAGACGAAACAACTATAGAAAACCATGTGCACAAAACCATGGTTTTAAACCCATGGTTTGTGCATGACATAAGCAAAACCGTCTGCACAAAACCATGGTTTTAGCCCATGGTTTTGTGCATGTCACGAGCATGGAAAGACCTATAAAAGCCTCTAGTTGGGCTTGTGTAAGGGGGGCTCAATATGTGATATCACCAACACCATTATCATCAATATAAATTATATTTGTCTTTATCTTCTTCATTATTTTCTACTTCTCAAGTGTACAATTTTTCTCCTTCTCAAGTAAACCAATTTCGTCTAATCTTACATTGATCGTCATCTAGCATCGATAATTCCGCGAACGTCCTCCCCAGTCCAAGACCCCGGTGGTCGCTCGAGTAGCACACGCACGCGCGAATCTTCGCGACAACGGATGTTGAAGAAGGCCCTGAACCGAACCTTCTCAATGAAAGACTTGGGTCCGGCAAGATAGATGTTGGGTATGCATATCATCCGGGACCAGCCAACGAAGCAATTGTGGCTTTCACAGGAGAAGTACGTGACAAAGGTGCCTCAGCTGTTCAACATGTCAGATGCGAAGGCATCCCATGCTGGAGTGAAGGGGGAGTTTGTTAAGATCTCGGTCCCTCCAGATGGGATACGAGTACCCGGCAAGGAAGACCCGGTGAGAACAAGATGTTGCAGGCCGGTGAGAACCTCTCACTGGATGAAGGGACATATATGTAGATATGTCTCTAAGAGCCCATTGGGGCTATATCTGTAAATAGTTCTAATGTCATATTAGTATAAATATGACCTAGGGCAAACAATGTGTATGAGGATCATAGTTGTTGTTATTATCTTCGTATAGTGTGGTTCGTGTAACGACTGTAGAGAGAGAGAGAGAGAGAGAGAGAGAGAGAGCGATACAGAGCATGTCTCTGTTGTAACCGCCGCCAGGCGAAAGATTGTGAGCAAGAGGTCGTTGCCTCTGTGCTCCCAGTTGTACTCCTTGACATAGTGATAATTAGGAGTCTGTGGACTCCCGTGGTTTTTCCCTCTCAGGGCTTTCCACGTTAACATCTTGTGTATTCTCTTTCTGTTTGTGTACTTACCTCCACTCCCATTTCTTCTGTGTTTGATTGCCATCAAGTGATTTGCGCTTCGGTTGTGGGCGGAGATTATTCCGCACATTTCTCGTCATTATCCTTGGTCGTCGTTCTTTCGCAAGATGAGAGGATGGCTTGTTCCACACCCTCTCCTATGTAATTGTTTGATGTATCTTGTCTTGTTTAGATCTTATTCTCTCTTACTTTAATCTCTTGAATCCTAATCTTTCTCTTCCTTCTCAGTTGAACTCCCAAGCTTCTCTCCCTTCTCCTACTCCCTAGTCCAAAACCCCCGTAGTCCCACCATTTTCGACACGCACACACGGATTTCCGCGACACCATCATCGTCTTCAAGTTCAATCCCGATGGCCATCATTTCTTTCCGATTGATCGATCTTACGAACATTAGGACTTTATCTAGCATCACCAATCTTTGTTCCCACTCCAAGAGTTGAGCAAAATGATACTCAAACTCTAGGAATGCTTATGTCGTGCTTTGGTGGGTCTTCGCCGATCCCACCCACTAGTCGAACTCACGTCGACCTCACCCATTCGGTCTCTTGTAGTCATATGCCTTTAATAAAGCCTCCTCGAAAGTCACCCACATCGGGTTTTGTTGTTGTATCTCGTGGATGCGAGCTCTTGCAGCCCATCCATGGCCACCCGATTGAAGGATATGACTTGCAATCCTTCCAATATCCCACATCATAGTTAAGACTCCATATATTCAGTAAGTAATTAAGACGCCACCTCTTTCCAATGAGGAGGTTCTAGTGAGAGAAAGAGAGAAGGTGACTACATAAGCACCTTCTCCTTCTCTTTGTAACTGTTGGTTCACTCTTGCTCCTTGTTAATAAAGTCTTCTTGTTTTCTGTATACATTATGTTCTCTCTCTCTCTCTCTCTCTCGCTCTCTCTCTCTCTCTCTCTATATATATATATATCTTCCACTACACAGAATCACTCCCGATTCTATACAATAAGCTTCGGCATTATCGTTGATGATGAGTCCCATCAATTTTCTTTGTAGAACTTCTAAGAGAATCGCCCCGATCACTTCGTCAAGTGTTAGCTTTGTTGAGATGTTCATGATGGTCATGCAGAACACTTCCCAGCTTGTCGGCGGGCTCAAGAGAAATGCAAGGGCTTTGATTTCTTCTTCAAAGTTCAATCCTTGTGAGGAGAGTTTGGTCAACACCTAGCTGAAGGTGTTGACGTGGGAGGTTGTCGGCTCGGTTTCTTTCATCTTCATATTGAATAATTGTCGAATAATTGTCAAATCAATATGAGTCTTGACAAGCTCAACTTCTTTTCGTATATAGCTTGTAGCTTCTCCCACAGGGCCAATGTCGTTGTCTCTTTTGTCATGCTAAAGTAGACAATTGTAGAGCAAGATGATAGTTGCAGTCAAAAATCCCTTCGAACTTGTTTACAGAACTCATTTACACACCTTTATAGTCAGGGTAACTAGCCCCTAACTAAGATAGTGTGTTCACACTAGGAATACAGCTTGGGTGGAGTAGGTCTTTTAGTCCAACATAACATACGTCTTTTGGTGGAATTCCGATGTGATTCCCGAGCGATTCATGTGTTTAAGCGGGCATTTAATCGGAAGATGAGAGTTGATTGATCGTTGAGCCGCAAAGCTTCACACTCTAGATTTCGTGTCGTGGTGTCCAACCAAAGAAGGCAAAGGTCGTCAAAACGAAGGTCGGTGAGCAAAAACCCAACAACCTTAAAACTCGACAAGCCCAAAACTCGAAGAGCAAAACTCGACGAGCTCAAAGCTTGATGAGTGTAAAGCTTGACAATCCTTTGACAATTCAAGGGTTCTCCGTCCAAGGTGAACCTTCATACTCCTCTCCCCTCTGAACTCCCTAGTCCAAGACCACCATGGTTCTGCCCGAGCAACACACACTCGTGACAACACGACAACATGAGGTAGACAAAGCTTTTGAAAGGGAATTTCTTTAGTGTTGATAAATCCTTGAATGTGATCAATGAACAAAAATGGTGGTTGACGAGCATTACTTGTGTTAATAATTAATATTACTTACCTTGCGTTTCGACAAAAGCCTTAGTTTATAGAATTATGTGTTAGACTTCACTTGAAGAATCAATTGATATAAGACTTTGTATTTGTTTATCTATGGCTTCATGAGGTTATCATCCCTCTATTGTAAAAGTGCTTCAACTCTCTACTTAAAATAATTTGTCTATTGTTTTTCTCCATTTTTTCTTGTGACTCAATAGTTTGCATGGTGGACTTTATTCCACACTTTACCTATTTTAAATTTGTACATTGTATCAAGTTTGTTTAAGATACTAACACCATGCATGGTCCTTCAAATTGAATTACTTCACATGGAAAGGGTTATCAAGCATATGCGTAAGCTTAAACCTGTTAGAAATATTGAGAATCGATTAGATAGGTATATAGAGTTACAACTACAGAGATGGGATATATGAAAACAAAACTTCTATTACATATGAGAGTAGCTCACAATGGTAGTTTTCCCATGCACTCACACCTTAGAGCTTAGATAGGATATGGACCAGCACGCTACAAAATTAGTGGGGGCGGATAATCAAGCCAACCACTGTAAAAAGAAAGTGGATTGCTTTCTATGTTTGGTCTAAGTATAACATTAAATGTGCAAGTCAGTTGATAGTACTGGAGATATTCCTTTTCTGTCAACTGACTTGTCATTTAATATGATCAACTGCCTAGGTATAGGCTAGTGTTAGATAGTACTTATCTTTAAGTCAATGACGCATACTTCAAGACTAAGTACATCGTAACTTGACCACAAAATATTCTAGTTGACTTGATTAGCCAATCCTATTACCTATTTCTCTCTTTCCTAAATACATCGTGTCCTACGCATCTACGGTTTCCTAGATTAACACCTTATCGACCCATATGGTCAAGTTGCACACTAGCCGCTCATTTGGGGCGCTATCACAAAATGTGCACTCTAAGAGCACATATGGGGATAGATTTACAACTTGGGGCTGATCATTGATTATATCTAACACGCCCCCTCAATGATCAACCCATTGAGTTCACTTGGAATTGGGCCAACTCCTAGTCGTCGAAGGTGTTGTTGTAATTGTTCTGCTCCAGGCGCCGCACATAGTGATATTGAATCTCTATGTGTTTAGTATGTGCATGAAATACGGTGTTCTTGGCAATGGCCATGCAACTTTGATTGTCACACCTCAATATCGTTGTCGTCCTTATTGGAAATGCCACATCCGTAAGGATTCTTCTTAGCCAAACTACCTCGCATGCCACTATGCATGTTGCTTTGTATTTTGCCTCCGTTGAAGATGTGCCACTATTGGTTGTTTTTTACTACTCCATGAAACAGCTCCAAAACCTATTGAAAAACAATATCCAAAAATTAATTTTCTAGAATCACTATCTCTAGCCCAGTCGGAGTCGCAATACCCACTAAGTTCGTCAATTGTTGGCTTGTAGAAGATTCCGTAATTTAAAGTACCCACAATGTACTTTAATACACGAAGAGCAGCTTTCCAATGAGTCTCCTTCGGCTTGTTGCTCAATCGACTCACCACACTGACTGCAAAACAAATATCCGGCCTAGTGTTGCATAGGAAAATTAAACTTCCTATTAGCTATCTATACTTCCTTATGTCAACCATTGGTGATGGGTCTTCTTGGGATAGTTTGCAGTTTGACTCCATTGGAGTTAACTTCGACTTGCTGTCCATCATCCCAAAGGTCTTCAAGATCTCTGTTGCATACTTTCTTTGTGACATGAAGATGCCAACTAAAGTTTGCCAAACCTCAATTCCAAGGAAGTACTGTAGAATCCCCAAGTCTGTCATTTCAAACTCAGTTTTCAAACACTCTTGTGTTTGGCCAATGCACTCTTCATTGTCACCAGTAAGAACTAGGTCATCCACGTAAATGATGACGATGACTTGTTTCCTGTCCTTCATTTTGACATACATACTTGCATCCGAAGCACATTGCTTAAAGTCGATTGATCGTAAGAAGCTGTCTATCCTCTTGTTCCAAGCTCTTGGTGCTTGATTTAGACCATACAACGCCTTCTTCAGCTTGCATACTTTGTTTTCTGAATTCGGCATCTCAAACCCTGGTGGTTGCATCACGTATACCTCCTCTTTGAGATGCCCATTCAGAAATGCCGATTTGACATCCATTTGGTAAATCCGCCATCCTCATGAAGCGACCAACACTATGACCATTCGAATTGTTGTCATGCGAGCTGTCAGGGCAAATGTTTCTTGTACATCGAACCCTTCAATTTGGGAGTATCCTTGGGCTACTAGCTTGGCCTTGAATTTCTCCAAAGAACCATCAGCTTTATACTTTACTTTCCACACCCACTTCGTGCCTATCACCTTCTTCTTTGTTGGCCTCTCTACCAACTCCCATGTGTCATTTTTCATGATGCTATCATAATCTAATATCATCGCCTCTTTCCACTTCGGGTTGGCCATGGCTTCCTCCACCGAGGTCGGCTCACTCATTGAGCCGATGATGTCCACCATCATAGCCATGTTGACAATGTGGTCAGAGGTTCTCCCTTACTCTTGTATTCTTCTTGATCTTCGTAATCCATCAGTTGAAGTTTCAGGAAACTCAACTTTAGGAGTACGGTCATTGAAGGGTTGTTAAGCCCACTTAGGTATTTTCTTTACATGTGGGACTGGCATAGGCTGAACTAGTGAGCCATTACCATCAGATGGTTCAGCTTCCTTTTCTGGACATTACCATTACCTCTTCAGTTGATGAGATAACTTGAGAATCATTGTTCTCAGCTAGCTGTGGTTGTTCTTCATCAAACACCACATCGCGGCTTGTCAATATCTTTCTTGCGTCTAGATCATAGAGTTGATAGGCCTTTGACTCTTCACTATATCCGAGAAAGATACACTTCTTGCTTTTAGCATCCAACTTCTTTCTACTCACATCTGGAACATGTGCGTAGCATGTACACCCAAAGGTTCTGAAGTGCAACACTGAAGGTTTCTTGCCTGAATAAGCTTCGTGGGGTGTTTTCCCTTGAAGTGCCTTCATGTAGCTCTGATTGAGGATGTAAATTGTTGTATTCACTACTTCCGCCTAGAATGGGTCAGGCAGCGCTTGTGCCTTCAACATACACCTAGCCATCTCAACAACTGTTCGGTTTCGACGTTCAACAGCACCATTTTGTTGTGGGGTGTAGGCAGTTGTAAGTTGGCGCTTAATTCCATGATCTTTGCAATACTCACAGAATTCTATTGATAAGAATTCTCCACCTCGATCAGAGCGTAACTCCTTCACTAACTTTCCGGACTCTCGCTCAACAAACTTATGCCATCTGTTGAAGATTTTAAAAGCTTCAGCCTTCTCCCGAAGGAAGTAAAACCACATCTTTCTACTGAAATCATCGACCAGCAGCATATAGTAGAGAGATCCACCCATCGCAGGAGTCACCATTTTTCCAGAGAGGTCGATGTGTATTAGTTGTAGAGGAGTCTTTGTCTGATTTTGACTCTCTTTTGGAATAGCTGATCTTTTATGCTTGCCCATCATACAAGCATCACAAACATGACTTAAGTCAGATAGGGTTGGCAACCCAACTACCAGATTCGACTTCTTCATCTCCTTCAACACAGCAAGATTGAGATGCCCAAATCTCTCATGCCATTGCTTTGTGTTAGTACTTGTGTTGTGGTCAGTAGAAATGGTAAGTGTGCTCAGCTCATAGAGATTGTTGCGCCTTACCCCTATTCCTACAACCTTGCCAGCAGAATCTGTTATTTTTGCACCCGACTTCTTGAATCGAAAATCAAGACCCTTGTTGGTCAGTGCAGAAATGGACACTAGATTCTTCTTGAGATTTGGCACATACAACACTTGAGAGAGATGCTTTGTCCCGCCGGTCGTTGCTTTGAGGGAGACAGTTCCGGTTCCTTTGGCTAGACATCGAGCATTGTTCCCGACCACAACATTGATGGGCTCTTGTAGAGGTGTCCAAGAGCTATACCAGTCACGATTACTGGTCATATGTCAAGACGCTCCACTATCAAGAATCCAAGAGTCGTCGACAACTTGGGTGTCAACTGAAGAACACACTTCTTCAGTTGCGACCCATAACTCAAGCTCACCTACGACATTGTTGGCGGACTCGAGCTCTCTCCAAGAGGTCTTACTAGAACCATTCTTCTCGTTTGCCATCTTCTTCCGACAATCCTTGATTGTGTGACCCTTCTTGTCACAATAGAAACACGATCCATTGAACTTCTTCTTTGGTATCCTATTCGCATTGTTTGAATTGGATGCCCCTTTACCCTTATTCCTAGAGACAAATGCCGAATCTTCCCTTCCTTCTCTTGTCTTCAGCCGAAGTTCCTCTTCAAGCAGCATCGCACTTAGTTCATCAAATTTTAAAGGAGTAGGTCGAACTTGAGTGTTCAATGCTGTCACAATGCCATCATACTTTAAAGGAAGTACTCTAATGCACCGACGAGCCATGTCCTCTTGAGAGACAACTACTCCAACAGCCGCTGGCTCATCTTGAAGATCCTTAATCCTTTTTACAAAGGATTCTACTTTCTCTCCATCGGCGAGCTTCTCTACAGGAAGCTGATTTTCAAGGTTTTGTATCCTTGTATAGTTTCTGGTCTCATACTGGCTGGCCAATATGCTCCAAGCTTCATCTGCCTTGGTTGTATGTTGCACTAATGTTAGTACGGAGTCACATACACTAGTGACTATGGTACACATCACATCAACATTCCTTCTCTTCCAGGCTCGAAGTAGATCAACATTTGGAGGGATTTATGTGGTAGGGTGTGCAGGGTCAAAGGTCATCATGGGCTCAAGGTCTCCTCCTGTGGGTCCCATGATTGTCTCCAACAACTCATAGGAGTCCATAATGGCAGACATTTTGAACTTCCATAGAGTGTAGTTGGTTCCATCTAGCTTTCCATCAGACAATGGAGGTGGGCGAATGTGCAGTGGAGCAGCTGCAACATTCGTGGACAAGGCCATTGATACTCTCTCTCTCTCTCTCTCTCTCTCTCTCTCTCTCTCTCTCTCTATCTATCTATCTATCTCTCTGTGCTGCCAGACAGCAACTGCCTGTATATACCTAATCTAGATCAACCTCTTAACTCTAATACCATGTTAGAAATATTGAGAATCAATTAGATAGGTATATAGAGTTACAACTACAGAGATGGGATATATGAAAACAAAACTTCTATTACATATGAGAGTAGCTCACAATGGTAGTTTTCCCATGCACTCACACCTTAGAGCTTAGATAGGATATGGACCAGCACGCTACAAAATTAGTGGGGGCTGATAATCAAGCCAACCACTGTAAATAGAAAGTGGATTGCTTTCTATGTTTGGTCTAAGTATAACATTAAATGTGCAAGTCAGTTGATAGTACTGGAGATATTCCTTTTCTGTCAACTGACTTGTCATTTAATATGACCAACTGCCTAGGTATAGGCTAGTGTTAGATAGTACTTATCTTTAAGTCAATGACGCATACTTCAAGACTAAGTACATCGTAACTTGACCACAAAATATTCTAGTTGACTTGATTAGCCAATCCTATTACCTATTTCTCTCTTTCCTAAATACATTGTGTCCTACGCATCTACGGTTTCCTAGATTAACACCTTATCGAGCCATATGGTCAAGTTGCACACTAGCTGCTCCTCATGTGGGCCGCTATCACAAAATGTGCACTCTAAGAGCACATATGGGGATAGACTTACAACTTGGGGCTGATCATTGATTATATCTAACAAAACCCTCACTCACATTTGACTTCCTAGAAACAAGTAGGAGGAAAAAGAGATGAAAGACATACCAAATGAATGAAAAATGTTGTTTGGAAAACTGGATGCTTTATATTTGCTTCATAATGTGCCAAAGAATTCCTCCATAAATGAGGCTTTTTTGCAACACTGTTTCCCGACTTGGGAAAGACATGGAGACTCGTGTTTCACACATAATATCACATAGCTTGCACCAAAGTACAAAACCATCTCCAAAAAATCTTCATTTATATATGCTAGACCCATTCATTTTGTCTACATTCACACCTTTGTTTTCAAAAACTCAGCTCAACACTATTGTGTCGTGATGTCAGATGGGGTGGGTGTCTATCAACCGTTGCTCCCATACACTCAACCTCCAATTTTCTTAGATGGGAAACAAGGCATTGGAGCATATGTGAGGATTCACCATATTAAAAGCTACATACTCATTTTCCTTTTTCTTTAGCAAGAGTCACATGGATCAATAAATTTGGAGCAAATGAAGGCTTGATCAAAGAAAGGGTAAAGGAATGGCTTTCATATAATGGGCAATCTTAATCAAGGGGTTAAGAGAGGAAGTTCTTATATGAGCATACATAAAGTAACATGATTTCAAGAAAGGAATGTGCATACAAAAAGTTCACCAAAGACATAAAAACTACTGCTTTACTGCAGTGACGTACCTTGTCAACTAAACAACAGATTTCTGCCTTACCAACACACTAAACTAGAACAGTCTGCAATAAGAAACTCCAATTGAATGTACTGATTGGTCATAAATTAATCTAATAGCTTCCTCATTCAAATATAAAATGTGGACATATCCTTCTTACATAAACATTACTCAAAACTTAATTCCATGTAAAGAGAAGAAATAAATCTGCCATCTCCTTGTTGAAATACAAGCATACTGCCACCAGAAATAGAGACAGAATGGTAAGTGATTGAAAGAATGACTAGAGATTAACCTAGTTTCTTCGACATAGCCAATCAATCATCAACATATGCTGATTTTTGAACTGGGTTGAAAAGCAATGTAACAATATCTGCTTTCACCTTTCAACGAAGAATGTTATTGAAGAACAGAATCTATTTCAAAAACTAAGAGTCCACACAATTTCTTATTCCCTTGACTGTCCTGCCCGGGAGGACAGAATGATGCCCACAATCAACCCATAGAGGGCCAAAGCTTCCGCAAAGATAAGAATAAGTATCATGCCAACAAAAAGCTTGGGTTGCTGTGCATTTGCCCTATACCAGGACACAAAAGGATTAATGAGCTTATTAAACAGTCAAAAGACAGAATGAACCATGAAATATCATAATCAAACATAGTTAGAAACCTGAAATAAACAAGGCAGATTCAGATTTAAAGATCATTAAGGAAAGTATGTTTACGATAATAAACAATGTTGTTAAAAGATCATAATGAAGGTAATATCATAATATCATAATAGAAGGTAAAGTACCTGACTCCAGCATCACCAACAATACCAATAGCCATACCAGCAGATAAGCCAGCTAAACCACAAGCCAGACCCGATGATAGATGTGCATAACCATCAAAAAGGTAATAGGCAGTACTTTTTGGATTGATTCCTGTGCTTATAATGACAGCAATGATTAAACCATATATGCCTAAGACACCAGCCATGACCACTGGCACGATCGACTTCATCACAAGCTCTGGCCGCATTACACCCATCGATGCTACCCCAACCCCACTTTTTGCAGTTCCATATGCCGCACCCATACCTATGTATGTTGTATCATTTGCATTAAAAGAATGTAACATTTGCATTAAAAGAAGTTACCATATCAAATATAAAGGTCTCCTAGAAATTTCAGCAAAAAGATTAGACAGCTTGTATTGAAACTGAAATAAGTAATAAAAGTTAGATAGAAATTTCAGCAAAAAGAATACATCATTTGTAAAAAGATCGAAACAATCGCATATAAAAAAGAGATAACAAATGGTACACAATTTGGAGTAATCTTAGTATTATTAATGGGGTGTAGACCTCCAAATGATTAAATTATCCTACTCAAAAAGATGTCCCAAGGAGAAATTTAAGGTTTATGTTAGCATATAATGGTAACATCTTTCGCAAAACTAAACAACATGTGGGATGCTTATGATCAGGAGATAACAAGATAAAAGAGTACGTTTTAACCCCATAAATTCTGAGTCTGATTCGGGATGAAAGATAATTATCAATAGAAGTCAATTTGAGAAGGAGAATGAAGCATTGTCTCATCAAGTATTTCTATAGCATCCATGTCAATATTGGGGCACTCAGCAGTGAATCAAGATTCAAAACGAAGATAAAATTTGGAAGGCTTATACTAACTCTGGGCCTACACACTAAGGCACACATTTTAACACAAAATTTTCAGATCATATAATTAATGATTCTCAAAAGTTGTTGCATCATCTAAAACAAAAATAAGGTCTAAGAATCTCCATGAATACCAGGGCTTATATCTGAGTCATATTGATTAAGGATCAAATCGCATGAGCGATCTATTTTTCTTCGCAATGGCAAACTCATGAATACTTTGGAATATAAGAAACATACACCCAAGATCAAGTAGCAAGTCTTGTATTATGTTTTGCGCTTTGCAGAGATAAAACAGCTAAAAAACCAAAATAGATTTACGTATTCTGAGATCGGAGGTGAAGCCAAGGGCAGATCTAACGAGATCTTACACCAAATAAGAAGTGGAAAGCGAGAACAAATTCGCAAGAAGACGAGTGGGAATGAAACGTGCTTACATGAGAAAACGAGGGCTGCTGCTGCTCCAAGGAAGCCAAAGAAGGGAGCGGTGGTGTCGCCATTGAATTCGGTGGTAGACATGTCTCTCCTCCTCCACAAGAAGACGACGACGAAGAAGAAGAAGAAGCCGACGATGACGAAGACAAAGACGGAGAGCGATAGATTTAGAAATATGTAGCAGAACTCAACAAAAATGTGGTGTGTATTTATGTATGTATGTTCACCACACATACGTGTGTACTTGCGTATATACATATGTACAGTATGTATTATTATGTATATATGTACGTACGTACGTATGTAGGTATGTGTATGTATGTATGTATTTGTGTGTGTGTGTTTACGTGAATAATGTGTGTATGTGTGTGGTGTAGTTTTGTTTGGGAGTGGCGAACACGGCACACCGAAGATTAAGAGTGTGAAGAATTTGCTATCTCTTTAAGGCACTTCATTTGATGCTGCCATCTCTTTTTATCAAAGATCAAGTGTGTGAAGAATCCAGTACCTCTCTAAGGTAGATCCAATACGATGCATTGATCCCAACTAAATCGAAGTTTAGGGAATCAAGTTCTGATCATGACATTAAGGTTTCTTCTTATGGTCTCATGACATCAAGTTGCACATCTATTTCCTGTTATTTTTCATTCGTGTATGTATGTACATATATAGTAATTGCAGTGTCATGAACCACTCTTGGGACATTTAATGGATGGTTGTTTCACTTTTTCCTTCTTGTTATTATTCTTGTGTCTAATATATATTCTAGAGCCTTGACCATAAATTATACTTTATGGTTGGATCTAAGAATTAAAGTTTCATACTTTTTACGTCACTATTACATTCTTTTCATACACTTAGTGCATGCACAAGTGTGGACACATAACAAGTGGAATTTGTTAACCATCATCGCATCTGCCTTTTAAAGGGGCATGATATCAATTGTGAGAGATTCAACACCTCGCTAAACATTCTGGTATAAAAACAAAATGGCAATGTCAATGCATTGATCTCATTTATGAACCAAGTTGTTTCGTAGGAAAAATGTGAATATCACAAAGCCTTTGTTTTATCAAAATAAAAATGCCAATGCTAGTGCCAATGGCATAAAGGCTTTATAATATGTATATGCATACATATACATAGACCAAAAATCTTGAGTGCACAATCTCAAACTAGAATTTAGAGAGTTGTACACTAAAGGGAAATGTTTGGAAATATGTTCAAATGTTCCGCATATTTCAAAAGGAGTGAAGTACACGAATGTTTCATTCTCCATTCAATTAGACAAGAAGAAAACCACCTCATATGAACACAAAATAACTTAATCCCATGAGCTTATATGGTAGATTGTCAAAACACGAAATCAATTATTGCATTCTTTCACAAATCTAAGTCCCTAATCAATAATTAAGGTTTGCATTAATTCTTAGTTAATGAATGTTCCTACACTCAAATAAACCACCATTATTATCATGAATTGCTCTTATAATTATGCATTCCAATACCCCAACACCCCTCTCTTAAGTTTTTTCAATAAATTCACCAACCCTATAATGTTTCATTCTTGGTATGCTTATTGTACTCCAAACCCCTCAACACTTTCTGCTTAATATAATTTATGACTTTGTAATTCCCTTTATCCTTAAGGGTTGTCTCAATCCCTAGCATTAAAAATAATCCTCCCTTCTTTACATTCTTAATTAACCATCACACTCTTATGTTCGTAATATATTCCTCCTCTATAAGACATTGGACTTTTGCAATGAGAAGTTGGGAAAGTTAGTTTTCTTTTTTTTTTCCCAAAAAAACCTCCTTCCATTAGTTATAAAGATTTTACAAATGAGATTATTATATACAAATCCCTATAGGGACACGATAGGTCCATCTTATGTGGATGCCCACTGCCTCAAGAAAGGGAGAGGATGACCATTGTTGGATAAACGCTAGTCGTTGTCTTTCAACTCTATTGGAGTCGCCCTTGAGGCCATCATATTGGCTCTTTAGAATGGCTACAACTTCACTCCATATCTCTTGCATTAACATTATTGGTTGCACGCTTTGGTTGGAGAAGACCCGTCTACATCGTTGTTTCCGTAGAATCCAAAGAGTTATTGGGCTAACCAAGTCCAACACAACTTGAGATTTGGCACTAATCGAAGTTAAGTGGATATTGTCGATGGTGGAAAAAAAACCTCTTGTGCTTTTATAACCAAAGTCGTCCCCTCTTCCTGATGCTTATATTTGTCAATTGGGGCTTGCCATAATAGCCAACATACATTCCCCCACTTGATTGAGCCTTGCTTCCCATAGAGACAGTGTTCACACTAGCTAGTGAACATCATAGTAGGCTAGATTTGTAATTAGTAGAAAGGGCACTTGCCCTAGATCAATTGGTATTTAAACCAACCTTTTGTAACTTAGTTACTGTTGGATGTAATATATAGTTTATTGTCTAGAGAAGGCAAGCGATCTTCAATGTATAAAGGCTGAAATGCTCAAATGGATGGGAAATGAAGCACATATATGGATAAGCGATATGTTTAATGATGCATTGCAACATGGTATGTCGTACGATTCGACTACAAATTGGATCAAACCTTTACATAAAGCTGGAGATATAAATAATGTAAACAACTATTGAACCATCATGGTTGGCTCATTAATGGCAAAACTATTTGGATGTATAATGGAATCAAAGATAAGTGTATGGGCTGAAAAAAGTGGTAAGAGAGCTTATGGACAAGCTGGCTTTCGGAAACACCATAGCACCATTGATCACCTTATCACCCTTCGAGTATTAATGGAGGAAAGTCGCCTTAGAGGTAAAGGTTTATATTGTTGCTTTGTGGACTTCAAGAAAGCTTTTGATATGGTACCTCATCAGCATCTTTGGAGGTGAATGGAAGCACTTGAGGTGCCAAGTGAATATATACTTGCAATTTCCCGAATTTATGAGAAGGTTATATGTTGTGTGCGCATGAGAGATAAACTTTCAGTTTTTTTCAAAAGCACTATTGGTGTTAAGCAAGGATGCCCACTCTCACCAACACTATTTGGTCTATGCATTGATGAATTGGAAGAAATGGTTACCAAGTTTGCAAAGGAAGAATGTGTTGAAGAAGTTGCCATTGGGAATGTTGTGATTATGTTGTTGCTATATGCAGATGATGTAGTGCTTTTTGCAAATACTTTAGGAGATGCACAAAAGCTTATGAAGGCATTGGAAAAATTTTGCATGCATACTAAATTAAGTGTCAATAGCTCTAAAACAAAGATTATGCTTGTGAAGAACCAAAAAAAAGATAAACCATCTATTATGTACAACCATGAGCCACTTGAATGTGTGGAAAGCTTCAAATATCTTGGCCTTGAAGTTCCTTCAAATCATAGATGGAATGAATGTGCTACACGCTGCTTAGAGGCGGGCAAGCGAGCATACTATGCATTTGAGAACACATGCAATCTTGGAGATATTAAGTGTTGGGTCCTCAAGAAATATCTTTTCGACACTTTGGTGACACCGGTTCTTCTCTATGGGGTGGAAGTATGGGGCGGTAGCATCCCTAAATCTACGTGGAAAGAGTTTGAAAATGTCCAAAAGCATTTTCTTACCAAGTTTCTACAAGTAAAGAAACAAACGCCCTACACCCTCCTCCTCCTCGAGACGGGATCGCTTCCCATTGAGATCATGGCCATGGAAAGGGTTGTTGAATACATGTTTAAGGTTCAAAAAAGTCCCTCACATCGACTTCCTAGAATTGCGTGGGAAGCAAGCAAAAAGATCCAAAAGACGCATAAAAGCAAATTTTTGTGTTCCGGTTGGATGCAAGATATAGAAAAATAGTTTGGTAGATGGGATGCGAGACACTTGCTTCATGATGCATCATTAGATTCCTCTGTAAATGAGGCATTTTTGCAACGCCAATGTATCATGACATGGGACAAATGTGGAGGCTCACGCTTCACACATTATACTACACATGTTGCACCTAACTACAAAACCATATTCTTTGCGGAATGGGGAAATTGTACACATCCATACATGTTAGAGTCCATACCGTTATCTGCCATTCGAACCATTGCTTCCATGCAACTTAGCTCACATGCATTGCGATGTGAAATAGGGCGTTGGGGTACAAGTGATGAGAGTGGTCGGCTATGCACACTTTGCCCTAAACAAGTTCGCGAGTCTGAGTATCACACTTTGATACAATGCTCTGCCTTTGATCATATTCGACCATGCTTTCCACATCTCTTCGATCGAGCCCAATCTTTGCATGAATTCCTCTCACAACCACAATGTGCACTCTCGATTGCAACATTCATTGGTAAAGTTCTTGAACATCGAGAGTCACTACTCACTTTCACACGTATCACGTGAAATGTAATATTTTTGGTCTCATAGGTCATATTCGACTTCCGAAGACGATAATATAATCTATCTATCTATCTATCTATCTATCTATCTCTCTCTCTCTCTCTCTCTCTCTCTCTCTCTCTCTCCCTCTCATTCTCTCTTGTCTCACGTGCACATACACACACACATAGTCCTTCCGCTACACAGAATCACTCTCGATTCTTTACATGGTATCAGAGTGCGTGGTAGCTTGATCCAAGCCCATCGCCTTTACGTGTGTTGTGCTTGAGCTTGCAGAGAACTGGTTGATTGCTATAGCAACGATTTCTGCACAGCTCGCATCAAGAGTAGAAGAAGTTCGACAATGAACACCCAAATGGGAAGCACTCTTCCCACTAAGAAGCTTGATAGAACAAACTTCACATCTTGGGAGTACAAGATGCATCAGTTCCTTGTCGAACAAGGTTACTGGAGCTACATTGGGGGAACTCACGAAACGCAACCCCACCCGACACACACCGACTACCTAGCGTGGGAGCAGGTCGCGAGCCGTGTATTGTATTGTCTTGCGTCATGCATTCATGAACACATGATTGGCTATATTTGAGACTCAAAAATGCCGAAAGAAGCTTGGGGAAACCTCAAGAAGATTTTTGCGGCAAATACGGTTGCACGAAAGCTCCAACTTCAACAAGAGCTAAACAACATGCAAGAGAGGGATATGGCGATCACCATCTATACCTTGAAGATCAAGGAGCTATGTGATGCCCTCGGTTTGATTAATGTCGTCATCAACGATGAAGAAATGGTGCAAATATGCCTCAGTGGCTTGACACCTCAATTCGGCACGATCAGATCGGCCATTCTTGCGAGGGAGAACCCTCCCTCCTTTTTCTACCTTCAATCGATTTTGTTGGTCGAAGAAAATCACGTTCGACAAACAAACAATGCACCTAATGGTCAGATGCTCTACTCACAATTGGATGATAGAAGAGGATTCAGCCGTGGAAATAGAAGTCGGTTTGAACGAGGTCGACACAGTCGGCCGACCGAAGAGCATAACTCCCACCAGTGGCAAAAGGACAGGAACAATCCCAGAGAGTTCAGCAGAAGGGGGAGCCACCCCACTAGACTGAGAAATTGTAACAACCCAATCAAATGCGGGTACTATGGAAAACACGACCACTATGAAGAGGAGTGCCGAAAAAATATATGGGCCTCAGCCTCAACTAGCCGACAACTCACGAAATATGCTTCGAATTCCGACTACGACGATCGTGGCGGGATGTTTGTATTGAGGTATGAAGCACATTCGATATTGGCACAGGCCCCGACTAACACCTCTTCTTTAGATAGCATATGGTTTGTCGACTCGGGAGCATCCAATCACATGACGTCCCATGAATATTGGTTCTGAGAATTATGAAAGCCCGATCGACCCGACTATGTCAAAACTAGAGATGATACGACTCACCTGTTGAATACGAGTGTATAATGGCCATATTCACATTGTCCCTTTGGAAAGCCCAAGTTTGGGCCATTTCTATAAATAGCATAAAGGGCAGTTGCCCTAGGATAGTCACTATATAAAGTGACTTTGTAACCTTTAGTGAGTGTTGGTTGTCATTTGTAACTGTTGCTATTGGAATATAACATTTCCTTTGTGCCTCTCTCTCTCTCTCTCTCTCTCTCTCTCTCTCTCTCTCCCTCTCTCTCTCCCTCTGTGTCTATCTTGCTCATGCATACACAGGTTCTTCTTCATCACGAATGTTGCTTGCACTTCCGCATTGACGGCCTTGTCCCCAACATTTGGTATCAGAGCGTTGGAGGTTCTTCAACCCGCTGTCGGCCGTCATCGCACAACACAACATTCTGTTTTTGTTTTCTTTGAAGAACAAAGAAGGGAGAAGAAAAACAAAAAACTCGCATCTCACTGTGTTAAATTACAAATTGGAGTAAGCCAGTCAGTTGTACTATTCCTGTGATTGTAACCGCTTGAGGGGAGCTCCTTGAGCAACAACCGACCCAATCGTGCTTTATTCGGTTAAACAACATCCTAATAGGTCACCAGACGCTATTCACCCGCTTGCTGTAACCACCCATTGCAGATTGGTCTCTTGGCAACAACCACTTCGTGCTTCACTCGGCTGATCGACATTCGGGAGGATCAGTTGGATCCGTCCCTCTCATCGCTGCAGTCATCCGAAGCAGAATCGGCCCAAACAATCGGTTTCGTGTAATCGGTATTCGGCATACAATCGGAAGCTAACCGGGCTCACTCTGACTCGGCAACATTCGGGAAGACCAACCGGTTCTGTCCCTCAAGTTACCGGAGTCACTCCGAGCAAGTTCAGCAACAAGTATCCGAAACCAAACCGACTCGGGTTCAGAACCGACTAGAAAGATATCGGGTTAGCCGACTGGCTGCACCCCACTAAGGTTCGTAGTCAACTCCGAACCGAGTCTTACCAACAGAAACCGAAGTAGATGGCATCAACATCCGGCTCATCGGAGATGCGTCTAAGGAGGTTCGACGGTTCGAACTTCAACTTCTAGAAGGAACAAATGCAGGACTATCTCATAATCAAGGGTCAGATAGACCCGATTGAGAATGAAAATCCTCCAGAAGCATACAAGGCAAACAAGTGGCTAAAGCTGGACAGAATCGTCCGCGCCACGATTCGGATGCACTTGTCGGAGTCAGTGTACTTCACAGTGCAATCATGCACAACAATGTTTGAACTTTGGAAAACACTGTTGGAAACTTATGAAAAGAAGGTTGCCGCAACGAAGATGTATCTGATCCGGCGCCTCTACAACTTACGGGTGAAAGAATCCGATTTGGTTCAAGCACACCTCAACGAGTACGAAAGCATAACCTCCCAAATCTCGTCTCAGGGGACGACAATCGAGGATGAACTCAAAGCAATGATACTCATGAGTAGTCGCCCCTCTTCATGGGAAACTTTCGTTACAACCGTGTACAATGCTTCAACAGCTGCCGTTAAGTACTCCGAAGTCACGAGCGCAATCCTGACTGAAGCAACTCGGAGAAAGTCTTTCGCCAAAGACTCAGTAGATGAAGCTTACGTAGTACAAGGTTCGATCGACCGATCGAACAACCGGGGAAGAAGTTCTTCCCGACCGCCGAACAATCAATGAAGCCGGAGCAAGTCCCGGGACAACTGAATCTGCAACTATTGCAAGAAACCAGGACACATCAAAGCCGACTGCCGGGCACTCAAAGCAAAAACCGACAAAGCTCAGAGAGCGGATTAGAAGAGTAGCCGGCATGAGGAGGTCAACTACGTCGGCTCCTCAGCCGAAATTTTGATGACTGACCCGAACATACTGTCCATAGAGAACCCAGTCGAATCAAAAGTTCTACTTACGACTGAGGAATCGAGCATATGGCTCCTAGACTTGGGCGCATCGTATCATGTGACACCTCACCGATCTCAGTTTCGGCAATACTCGGACCAGCACTCCGACTCAGTTCGAGTCGGAAACTCGCAACACTATGCTATAATCGGAATCGGCACCGTAGAGCTCAATCTTCCGGGAGGCTCTACACTTGTAGTACACAACGTCTAACACGTTCCTGAGCTTTCAAGACCCTTGATCTCAGTCGGACAACTTGACGAAGCCGACATTCGTGCCGGATTCTCATCAGGAAGGTGGACACTCCACAAAGGGAACCTCCTGCTTGCTCGAGGACCAAAGGTACATTCCTTGTATCCTTTATATGTCACACTCAAAGAGGGTGACTTATTCTTGGTTGATATCCCCGTGTCATCGTTATGGCACGGACGACTTGGACACCTCAGCAAGGCCGACATAACGCACCTATCCAGAGCCGGTTACATCCCCAAGCTCTCCTTCTCGGATCACCAATTCTGCGAGCATTGCCAGTACGGCAAACAGGTAGCCACATCACACCCGACATCAGCACCAAGAGAATCGAGCCCCCTCGATTTAGTCCACTCAGACGTCTGTGTCCCGATGCCACATCAATCTCTCGGTGGTGCTTCGTACTTTGTCAGTTTCATTGACGACTCGACTCGGAAGGTGTGGGCTTACCCCATCAGAACCAAAGATCGGGTGTTCTCGATCTTCTCCGAATGGCTTGCAATGGTCGAAAATCAGACCGGTCGGAAACTGAAATGTCTTCGAATCGACAATGGAGGAGAATTCAGGTCTGAAGAATTTGTCAAATTCTACCGGGAACGCGACATCCGACGTGAATATACGGCACTGTGTAGTCCGGAGCAGAACGGAATTGCTGAATGCATGAATTGGATGATTCAAGAACGCTTAGTATCCATGCGCCAACACTCCGGACTGTCGGATGGCTTCTGGGCGGAGGCTCTACTTACGATAGTACACATAATAAATATGTCGCCAAGTAGACCTCTAGGACTTCAAATACCTCAGGAAATATGGACTGGCAGTAAGCCGAATTATGACAAACTGAGGATCTTTGGTTGCAAGGCGTATGCACTCATACCGAAAGACGACTGCCGGAAACTCGAACCAAGGTAAAGGAAATGTGTTTTTCTTGGATATGGACCCGACGGCGAGATCGGATACCGACTCTGGGACCCCGAGCACAGACAAATCATTCGAAGTTCGGACGTCATGTTCAACGAGTTGGCTATGCATAAAACGGCCGAAAGGCCTATTGAAGTCCGAAGGGTAATATTTTCCGAAGTGCCAACCCTTCATGACGGCCCAGCCCACAACATGAGATCGGTTTCACGGGTAACAGACAACTCTCGCACCGAATCCACCGATTTAGCATAGCCGAATGGCTTGGCTCCCGACCATCCGACATTGACACCCGGTGCGACTAGTCCAGTCATACCTCGTAGATCCGAGAGACTGTCGCAACCTCCGGAGAGGTACTCTCCCAGAATTTTCTTTACCGATGTCGGCGAACGGACGTCTTACGAAGAAGCATCGGCATCTGCCGATTCAGCCACATGGCATTTGGCAATGGAGTCGGAAATGTACTCCATTTGGGCAAACAAGACTTAGGACTTGGTCGAATTACCGAAGAATCGATGTGCTCTTCCCTGTAAGTGGGTCTATCGACTAAAAGAGACGTCCGACTCGACCACCCCAAAGTACAAGGCCAGATTAGTTGCGAAGGGATTTAGACAAGAATATGGCGTTGACTTCGACGAAATCTTTTCACCAGTGGTGAAAATGACGACCCTCCGTTTCATGCTCGACGTCGTGGCCGCCGAAAACTTGGAGCTGATTCAGCTAGATGTAAAAACGACATTCCTCCACGGTGACCTAGAGGAGGAAATCTATATGGAGCAGTCGAAAGGTTTTGTGGTATCCGGCCAAGAACATCTAGTCTACCGACTCAAGAAGAGTTTATACGACCTGAAACAGGCACCCCGACAGTGGTACAAGAAGTTTGACGACTTCATCCAGTCGGTCGGCTTCTCCAAGAGGGATGAGGACGACTGTCTCTTCACCAAAACAGCTCAAGACGGGTCTCTCGTCTTCCTCATCATCTACGTGGACAACATGCTACTCTCCGGTCGGCATGCCGGAGAGCTCACCGAACTTGTTCGGCAACTGCGGTTGAAGTTTGCCATGAAGGACCTTGGTTTGGCAAGACACATACTTGGTATGAAGATTAGTCGGTATCGTGATACACGACAACTTTTCTTGTCTCAAACTGACTACATCGGACGTGTCTTAGAACGCTTCAACATGCAATCGGCCAAGTCTGCTTCGACCGCGCTCCCCATCAACCTTCGGTTGTCTCAGTGAGACTGTCCGACATCCGGTCCGGAGGGGGAAGATATGAAGTCAGTACCGTATACACCGGCAGTCAGCTCCCTCATGTACGCGATGGTCGCGACACGGCCTGATATTTCTCACGCCGTAGGAATCGTTAACAGATTCATGCACAACCCCGACCAATCGCACTGGAACGCAGTCAAGCATGTGTTCAGATATCTAGCTAGCACAAAGGACCACGACATTCTTTTTGGCCCGAACTCAACCTTAGATGTAGTCGGTTTTACTGACTCGGACTTCGCCGACTGTGTGGACGGTCGGAAATCAACAACCGGATATTGTTTCAAATTCGGCACACACAACACAGGATGGTTTCGGACACACAATACAAGATGGTTTCGGACCACCGACATCGGTTCTCTGAGGATTGGCTTTAGCTCTTCCAACCCGACCGGTTCGGTCCTCTGTCTTCGGATCTTACCAACTCTGACAAAACCGATCTATCCGATAAACCTTGTATATATACCTGTAATTCTTTAGATAACCTGGATGTATACACCCATTACGGGGGAGTGTTGAATACGAGTGTATAATGGCCGTATTCACATTGTCTCTTTGGACAACCCAAGTTTGGGCCATTTCTGTAAATAGCATAAAGGGTAGTTGCCCTAGGATAGTCACTATATAAAGTGACTTTGTAACCTTTAGTGAGTGCTGGTTGTCATTTGTAACTATTGCTATTGGAATATAACGTTTCCTTTGTGCCTCTCTCTCTCTCTCTCCCTTTGTGTCTATCTTGCTCATGCATACTATGCATCATGGTTGTTTACGTACCCGTATTTAACGTTTAAATACGTAGAGTACCTCATCATTTGTATAGTACGTACTATACCTCAATGTTGTTCAATCAAATATCATGTACATTTGTCCAATACAATATTTAACGTATTTATAAAAAAACAGGTATAATACGTATTTATAAAGAAAATGCAAGTAAAACCCTAACAAAAAGCAAAAGAAAAAAAAGATTTTAGTGAAAAAGAAGCCAAAGGAAGGAAGAAAGAAGAATAGAAGAGACGACGATGAAGAAGATGAAGAAGAAGAGAGAAAAGAAGACATAAACCTGTCTTGAGTGTGATGATCGCAGAAGATAGAAGAAAAAGAAGAAGAAAACGAAGAAAAGAGAAACCTATCATGAGTGCGATAATCATAGACGATTCCTCAATCTATGAAGGCATAATTGTAAATAATTACAATTTGAAGTAGAACATCGTGATACACATTTACCCTGATTTATAGAATAAGGGAATGTCAACATCCATATTACTACAAGTACTTTAGGATGTGAAATGTTCAAATGTCTTATATGCATTTTAGGATGTAGAACTATATTGTACATCACAAAATTGTGTAAACATAGAGGTTTTTTACAATATTATAGATATTTATTAGAAAATAATTTTCAAATTCTAGAAGTATTTAACATACTATACGTAAAATACGTATTTACGTATTTGATAAGTATTTAACATATTAAGAAAACGTATTTAACGTATTTTTAAATTGGGAGGTACTATATGGGTATTAATACGTTAAATACGTATGGTATCCGTACCGTACCTAACGTACCTAACAACCTTGATGCATACACTGTTGTCTGCCTGGCCGGACTAGCCTCAACACAGGTGTCTATCCGACACTTCTCCAAAGGGGTGGTAAGGATTGGATACTAGGTTACACGCGTAAGATTATTACAATTAAGCACAGACGGTAAAACAATACAGAGATATAGATAAACACGCAATAATTCTATTTGTATTACTTCCGTCAAACCCTTTACAAATCATCGGATCCTTTTATAGGCATCCGACAAGGTTACAATCGGTGCGCTTAGGCAACCGACATCCGAATCGGTCCGGATCCGGATCGGTACAACTGTACCGGATTCGTCCCTCCGAATAATAATTCTACTATCATTTACTTCCTATTATCCGATCCGACTCTGCCTTCCCACTTGTCCTTGCTCTTCTGACCGGCCAACACATGGCACGCCCGTGGGAAAGTGCCTTGCACTTCGAATCCACTCCCGGCCTCATTCTTCCTCCAAAATATCGAGCACACTCTGCTCGATGGTGTCAAGTGGTGCTTCTTCCTCCTGTTCCTTGCCTGCCTGGTCTCCGACCTCCGGTTGGGTTGGCTGTTCCGTAAAAATTTTCTGCTCCGGCTCTGCTTGATTCTGTGGTGCCGGTGCTTCCTCACCGCTTCGTCCGGGTTCTTCCTGTTCTCCCTCTGTTCCAGGCTCTGTTCTATTACCAGTGTCGCTTTCTCCGGTCTCGACTGGTCGGCTCGGTACGCCTTCTTCCTCTGCTCTGGTGTCTTCCGGTCTCAGTTCTTCTTCTTCTCCGGCATCGGTCTGCTCCTGCTCTTCTTGATTTCCTTCGAACGGAAGTTCTTCTTCGGGTATTCCTTGTCGGGGTTGTTCGGTGTCGGTTGGTTCAACTTCAGCCGGTCGCTCTCCCTCACTTATAGTGATTGGCGTCGTTCTTCCCTTGGCTTCCTGTCGTAACCGGTCCTACTCGTATTTCTCCAACTCCAACTGAGTTGCGAGCTGCCCGTCATCCAACCTCTCTACCAACCCTCGGATATCTTTGAGATATTCTTCCGCTAAAGCGTAGAAATCCTCCGACAATTCTTCCCGAATGGCGACGATACTTTCTTCATCCATCTTGTAGAACTTGTCACCGGTCTTCCTCCGATTCTCGGCATCCGCTCGGAGTGTCTGCAGCTCGGCTGCCTGTTGTGACCACTCCTTCCATAGCTTTTCCGTACTTTCGTTGATGCTTGCCTGAGCTCGGGTACTCCAACCTGACATGATGAGCTTGATCCGGTCAACCCCCGCCTTAGCATGCGCATAAGCTTCTTACTTTTCCTTCCTTGCTCGTTTTATAATGTCGGCCATTATCTGAGCCTGGGCCTCGTAATCCGCTTTCTACTTTTCATAGGTACTTTGCAGTTTGCTGATCGTGAAGGTCGATCTTTCCTTTTCTTCATTCCTGATCTTAGTCAGATCCAGCTTTTCCCGCCTTAGCGCCTCTAATTCCTTCCTTCTCTCCGTCGCTTGGGCTATTTCCGCCGACAATGCTTCCTTTTTGGCACTGACCTCATCCATTGCCTTAGCCAGATCTAATCGGGTTTCTTTGAGCTGTTCTTTCAGCTTCTCTATTTGCCGGTCGTAGTCTGCTGCCCGTTTCTTGTTGTCCGACTCGGCTTGCTTGTGATCTCGGTAGAGACGGTCGAAGTCCTCCGTCTTCTGCTTCAGGCGTTGGTTTGCTTGAGCTCTTAACCGGTCGTCCCGGTCCTTATGTTGTCGGAGTTCTTCCTGCAGTTGTTCTATCTCCTGCTCGGCATGTCGACGCAATCGGTCCTTCTCCTTTTGCAGCTTCTCTTTTTCTTCTTGCAGTCGGTCATTAGTGGCTCGGCCTTTCCGGAGGCCTTCTTCCATTTTTCGTCTGTTGTCCTCCACCGCTTTCCGCTGCTCCCTTTCTCTTTCCCTTAATGCCTCCTGAGCTTTTAACTCCTCTCGTAAGGTTTCTATTATTTTTTCGGTCTCAGGGCCGGTTTGCAAGGCTACCGGTTCCGGTTCCGGTTCTGGTTGCTTCCTTGTTGTCCCGACCGGCTCGGTGACAACTTGTGCTTGTTGAATTCCTTCCCTTGCCTGCAACAGCTCCCCTTGCATTTCCTCGATCTGTGTTCGGAGCGCGACCAACTCCTGAGTTGTTGTATGCGTCAGCTGTTGCCTACACGTTTCTTCTTCCTCTAACTGGTCCGCTACTCCCGATAACTGCTCTGAAAGCCATCTCAGCCATTGTGGTTTTGTGCTTCTTGTGTCGGGGTGGCCTTGCTCACTTCTACTCCTTAACTCAGGCTGTTTTTCCGGCCTTTTCTCTGGCTCCGACGCTTGTTCATTCTTCTTCTCTGGGATGACCGGTTCTCTGAAGTCCGGCGCAACCGGTGTCGGTGCTGCTTCCCTCGGTACGGGTTCCGGTACTGCTTCTGCCTCGGCTACTGGAGGTGGTCCTTGCGCCCTCTGCTGAGTTTTGTCAACTGGTGGAGCCGGTCCTTTCGCCCGTCTCTCCC
The DNA here is from genome assembly GCF_043228905.1 of Azolla caroliniana. NCBI lineage: Eukaryota > Viridiplantae > Streptophyta > Polypodiopsida > Salviniales > Salviniaceae > Azolla > Azolla caroliniana. The sequence continues at coordinate 9,313,816 of NW_028230448.1, forward strand.
GACCTTGTCTTGCTGGGAGTCTTACCAGTGGTTCGGATGAGTCTTCTGTTTCAGCTTCCTCCTCCGATGCGACTACCAGACGGACCTTTTGTATAAAGACCTCTGGTTCCGGTTCCGGCCGTCGCAACTTTATATTGATTGGTTTGAGCGCTACCGGTTCCTCCTCGGTCGATTTCCCTTTGCCTTTTCCTGCCGGTTTTGCCTTTGTTGCCGGTTCCTGTTGCTGTCGGGATGGTCCTTCCCCCCGCTGTTCTGCTTCTTGTTGGGTCCATCCGGGGGTGTGTTTCTCCAAGATCTGTTGGTGCTTTGTGACCTTTTTCGGCGTCGTCTCCTGCTGACCTCTTTTCTTTTGTGTGATGGGGAGCACCGGTGGGACTAACACCGTTAGCCATTGTGCTATCCGGGCCCATGGCTTTTTTCCTTCCACAAGATTCTTGATGGCCTCCTTCAATCCTTCGGTTATGAAATGGAGCCAGTCCACTTGTAACCCTTCGTACGCTGCAATTAAGAACGTTGCCCGGTACCTGGCTATGGCTGGGGGACGAGGATTCACGAATCCGTATTCCATCATGGCGCGGGCCACTTCTCCAAACAGCAGGTTCTCTCCGCCCGGTGTTCGGTATGCCTTGCTGCTGATAGAATACTCACCGAAATATTCGAACAGGATTTCACTTGAAGGGTTTTCGATTGTTTGAAGCCCTCCTGCTTTTATCCCCGTGAGCGCCTGCACCGCTCCTTCCGTGATTTCTGATAAATCAATCGATGCTGCCGCCTGCTCTGGTTCTACGTGTGGTGGAGCGTCGGCGATCCGCAGCAATCCTTTTAACCCGTTCTCCCTCATCCATTGGCGTGCCTCCTCCGACAGTACCATTGTTTCGAATTCTTCTTCTATTGTCTGTTGTTCGGGATCGGGCTGTGTGTGCGTTGTGCGTCGGATTGCTCTTCTGTGCTTCTGTGCCTGTGTGTAGGAAAATTCGTAAAAAGTAAGTCCTTCGCAGGCCTGTGTCTTATATAGTGGCTTTTGCCTCGAGCCGCCCTCTTTCGTTTCCCGCGCATGTTCATCTCCCGCCATAATTAGTATGTCCTTTCTTGCTTGCCGCGTGTGAGTGCCCACGTTCCCTACTTTAAATAGCAAGTACGCGCACGTCCTTCTTTATTGCATGGCGCCTCTTCGTTGCATGGTGGCGCTCCCACCTCTTGTGATCTCCCCATCACTACTATGATTCGTGTCGATTTTGCCCACGTCATTTTTTATTTTATTTTATTTTTTTCTTTGTTTGGACCACGTCATTTTCTGGTCCCCCCCGATTTGTTCGGGTCGGTTCGCGTTGATACCGGATCCTTCTGTCGGTTTTCCGGGATAGTCTTTGTCAGTATCGGTGTCGGTTCCTCATCTTGCCGGATTTCCGGGTTATTCTTGAACGAGTTGGCTGGCATATTTCCCTTATACGGCTTTAGCCGAAACCCATTTGCCCACTTACCGATGACATCTCCAGACAACGTGCCGAGCTGATACGACCCATTGTACTCCTTGGTGATCCAGAACGGTCCGGTCCACCGAAACCGCAACTTTCCCGGCATGTTCCCCATCCGTGTCTGGAATAGTAGCACCGGTTTCCCGACTTCGAAATCCTTTTCGTTGCCACGCCGGTGTCGGTCCACGAAAGCTTTTCTCCTCCTTTGCTCCAGTTCGAGTTGTAGTAAGCTGGCTATTCGGTTTTCTTCTAATTCCAACAACGTCGCCAGCCGGATTCGTTCGGACTCCTTCTCACTTAAGTGCTCCTTTACCTGGATCCGTAAGCTGGGGATCTGGAACTCTACCGGCATGACCGCTTCTAAACCGAATGCTAGTCGGAACGGGGTTGTCCGGATGCTGGTTTTGTACGTTGTTCGGTACGCCCATAGCGCGCTTTGCAATTTCATATCCCAGTCGGTCCGGTTCTCGTTGACGATTTTTCGTAGGATGTTCTGCAGAGTTTTATTCGTTGATTCCACTAGTCCATTGGCTTGAGGGTAGTAGGGAGTACTCCTTTTATGTACCACCGCGTAAAATGACGTCAGGCTTTCTACTACCTGCCCGAGAAAATGTTCTCCTTGGTCACTTATAAGCTCGATCGGGCATCCATACCGGCACCATATGCAGTCGTACAGGAACTTTGCCGTGGACGCGGCCGTGTTGTCCCGTAAGGCCTTTGCTTCTACCCATTTGGTGCAATAGTCGGTCGCCACTATGACATACCGATTTCCGGTTCGCATTGCCGGTGGCTTGAAGGGACCGACAAAGTCCAAACCCCACTTTTGAAATGGTTCCAATGGCAAGACCGGGTGGTGTGGCATCCGGGCCTGCTCCATGGGTTGGCCCAGTCGTTGACACAAATCGCATTCTCTGCTATACTTCACGGCATCTTTTAGGATGGTGGGCCACCACAGTCCGCTCTGCCATATTTTCCGAGCGGTTGCGTCGCCGGCATAATGCCCGCCGGCAATTCCACAGTGGGCTTCCCTGAGGATTAAATCCTTCTCATCGCTCTGCACTGCTCGTCTCGAGATGCCATCTGCCCCCTTGTGATAGAGGGTGTCTCCAACCAAGCAGAAATGTCTGCTTCTTACTGCTACCCTTTTCCTTTCATCGCGGTCCATGTTCTCCGGGGGTACTCCGGTGCTTAGGAACTGATGCATCTCAGTTAGCCACGTGTCTTCATCGTCTACCGTTGCATCCGTTGCCGGTTTCGTCGTGATCCGGAACAACTCGGCATCGGGGAACTCATCCTGGACGCCGTCCCCTGCTTCTTTGGATTCGAGTCTGCTTAGGTAGTCCGCTACCGCATGCTGCGCCCCGGGTCGGTGGAAAATGTCGAATTCAAATTCCTGTAACAGCAGTGTCCATCGTGCAATTTTTCCCGTCAGGGATGCCTTCGAGACCAGGTAGAGTAGTGCCGAATGGTCGACATGGAAGGAAAACTTCCTTTCGAGCAGATAGTGCCTGTACTTTGTGACACTATACACCATTCCCAATGCCTCGCGTTCCGTCGTAGAGTAATTCCGTTCGGCTTTTGAAAGTTTCCGGCTTGCGTAGTACACCGGTCGGTACCATTTCAGCTCCGTAAGTTGCATCAGAACGCTGCCGATTGCTACGTCCGACGCGTCGACGAAGACGTGAAAGCTTTTACTCCAATCCGGCGGTTACATCACCGGAGCTTGCGACAGCATAACCTTCAGCACTTGGTAGGCTTCCTCCTCCGTCTCCGCCCATAGGAAGGGTACCGTGTGTACGACGGTATGTAATGGTGTAGCGAAGTCTGCGAGGTGCCGTATCATCCGGCTATGCCACCTTATTTGGCCTAGGAACCGGCTTAAAGCCTTTGCGTTATTTGGTGCTGGTGCCTCAAGAATTGCCTTGACTTTATCCGGATCTACCGCGATTCCTTCCTTACTCACCACGTGCCCTAGTTAGTTGCCGCTTGCCACTCCAAAGACGCACTTGGCTGGGTTCAGACTCAACCGGTACTCGCGGCACTTCTCCAAGCACATCCGGAGGTGATCGAGATGCTCTCCGTGCCGGCTGTAGACCGCGAAATCGTCAAGGAAGACCTGCATAAAACCGGGGATATATTCCCCGAAAATTTCCATTATTATCCTTTGAAAGGTCGCTGGAGCCGTCTTTAGTCCGAACATCATCACGACCGCGACGAACACTCCCCATTCCGTAACGAACGTTGTCTTCTCCTGGTCGGCCGGGTTCATTCGTACTTGGTTGTAGCCGCTAAATCCATCCAGGAACCTGTAAACTTCGTGGCCGGCTACCGCATCTAACACCCCGTCCGTAAATGGTAGTGGAAATGCATCGGTCACTGTTGCGGCATTTAGTTTTCGGTAGTCCACACATACCCGGATTTTTCCGTTCTTTTTCGAGACCACCACTATCGGACTCAGCTAGGTTGCTTGCTTGACCGGTCGGATAAATCCGCACCGGAGGAGCTTATCAATCTCCTCCTTCACCTTCGCCGCATAATTCGGATTCATTCGGTACCTGCGTTGAGCGATCGGTTTCGCGTCCGTACTTAGGTGAATTTGGTGCTGATAGAGCTGGGGGTTCAGCCCTCACATGTCTTCGTACGACCACGCGAACACATCCTTGAAGTCTGTTAATAATGCTATCATTGCCTTCTTTTCTTCCTTCGGCAATTCCTTTGCGACATTTACCGGTCGGGGCTTGTCTGTTGTGCCGAGGTCCACCTCCTCTAGTTGGGATGCTTTTACCCTCTGGGATATCGTCATTTCCCTCTCTAGGGATTCCTGCGCTTGTCGCAGTTCCCGGATCGCCGCTTGGTCCAGTTCGTCCGGCGTCGTAATGTACGGTTCTACTGCCGCCATGATATCCACTTCAAATAGTGGGACGATTCGTGGATGTTCCTCGAGGTACTGCTCGACTTCCTCGTCCGGTAATCCTTCCATGTTGATGCTTTCCGCATACAATGGAGTTGCTTCCTTACTGGCGATTACCCGTGGTTGTGTCGTTACTCGTACTTTTGCTTTCCCTTGCCAGAATGTGATCATGTTCTTTTGCCAGTTTTGCTTGATATGCGCCGTCCGCAGCCATGGTCGTCCTAGCAGTAGGGGGTATGGGCCTTGTACATTCAGCTGTAGCACCACGGCCGATATCCGGAAGACGTGGCCTCCGATCGTTACTTCCAAATCCCGGATAAGTCCGGTCGGTCGGACTGAGCTGGTATCCGCCATGCGTAACCAAAAGGGGCATGGTTCCCATTCCCGGATGCCCAGGTTATCACATGTATGTCGGCTGATGACATTTACCCCGGAGCCTCCGTCAATAATCGTTCCAGCAATTTCCTTCCCTTTCACGATTGCCGTGATCGCCGGGCTACTTGTATCGACCACCGTTGGTCCTTCCTCCGGGTTGGAGAAGAATGCCGGTGCTGGTGTCGGCTTCAGTTTGCTCACGGATGCCTGTAAGTCTGCCGTAAACTGTGGCACCAACTGTAGTAGCCGTGCTAACGACAGCACGATTTGACAGTCCTGTAGTGCTTGCCACGTCAGGTTTTCTCCTGGCTGTATGATTTCTTCGTCTTTTGGCATATTTTGGTCTCTTACTTCTGCCGCATTCAGTTCATTGGCCTCCTTGATCCATTGCGCCGCTTGTTTTCTGATTGCCTCCTGGGCTTCCCACTCGGCCGTCTTTCCCTTTGACCGGGTTGTGACCTGCTGTACTTCTGTTATTTCGGCTGTAACCATGTTGACTGCCGGCTGCTTGTCATTGATTTTGCTTGGGCATTGGTTACTATAGTGGCCTTCCTTACGGCAGTAATAACAGAACACCTTGTGACTGTTGCTCGTTTCTCCTTTGTCCCCGGTTTGGAGGGTGGGTATGCTTCGGTGGTCGTCTTCGGTTTTTCGGTTATCCGGTACCGATACCGGGTTGTCATTCCTCGTTGCCTCCCGACGTTCCTCTCTTCAGAAAAATCCACGTTTCTGATTCCGTCGGAAATTTCGGTTCCCTTGTCGCCTCTCTTCTCTGCGTCGTTCGTATTCCGGGGATTCGTCTCGGTCGTACCGGTCCCGGGGGTAGCTATCTCTGCGTTTCTCCTCTTGGTCATAGTTATCGCATCTTCTATCAGCGTATCTGTTACCGCGTTCGCGTTGGTAGTGGTCGTCTCTCCGGAATCGATCCTCATCCGGGTTCTGATTGCGCAGTTCTATGTGTCGAACCGGTGCTGCCTGTCGATTTAACAGGTTATATTCGCATCGGTCCGTTGTATGGGCTCGAGAGTTGCAGATCATACATTGTGTCCACAGGGTGCAGTCTACTGTTGAGTGGCCCGAATTTAGGCATGTTGTGCATTGTAAGGCCTGTCGGAACCTCAGGTCTTCCTCCTTTGGGAGTGCCCGGTGTAACATCCCCATCGACAAGAAGGAACTAGTCTTGTCCATTTCTAAGACCCAATCAATAACTTGGTCCATTGTGCTGGTGTGGAAATCAAGGACTCCGCACATTGTTCGAAGTGGCTCTTTCAGCGCGGCCAAAAAGACTGCTTTGGCTTCGTCTTCGGGTGGTGCTCTCGTCAGTTGGTTGTGCAGGGTCTGAAACCGAATGATGAATTGTGGCACAGTCTCGTTCTCTTCCTGCCGGGTGGTGTAGAACTGCCCGACCAATTCCCTTTGCTCAACTTGTCTCTGAAAAAGCCTGAGGAATCTGGCCTTCAAGGCATCGAATGTGGCAAAGCTGCCCGGTAAGTGCTTTGCTTGCCATCGGGCCGCCGGTCCTTCTAAGGTCATGCCGAATTCGGCGACTTTGGATCGTTCGGCTTCGGGCTCCGTCAGTCTTTGGGAGACATGGTTGGCTTCCCATGTTTGGAGGAATGCGTACATGTGTGCCTCCGCGTCGGGCTCATCCCGGTACTTTGGGTATGGGTACGGCATCGTGTCATCCAACTGACTCTCCTGCCTTCTCCGCTCTCTGTCCGCTGTTGGCGTCGGTGTGAGAACCTTTGGTTCCTCCGCGGTTGGTGCCGGTATCCGCTCCTTCAGTTCCTCCACGGGTGTTGCCGGTGTCCGGTCCTTTGGTTCCTCCGCGGGTGTTGTCGGTATCCGCTCCTTCGGTTCCTTCGCGGGTGTTGTCGGTATCCGGTCAGCCTCCCTCGGCGATTGCCGGTCACCGAATTCCAAGGTTATTTCTTCCTCTGGCTCCGGTGTTACTGAGTCTTCCGACCCCTCTTCCCCCGGGTCGTTTGGTGTGTCGTGGCTGCTTTTATACCGGGACGCAACGCTTCCGTCGCTTTTCGACTCCGCCTCAAGTGTTGCGAATGCTTCCGAGTCCCCGTCGCCCCCGGCGAGCGTCTGTAGTATCGTTTCCGCCTCTTGCAGGCTTGTTATGCTACTGCCTTCGTCGGGGATTTGCAGAACCCGGAACTGCAGTGCTTCTTCTGCGACTCTCCGAAGAGTTTTGGAGAATGACCGATCCCGCCCGATCTCGTCGACAGCTTGCTGCAGGGCTTCCCGTCGTTGCTCGCGTTCGGTGTATCGTCTCCCTCGTTCGGTGATGTGATCGTCGTTTGGTCCAGACATCCATCCCTCGGTTGTCCTCTGCACTTTGCAGGAATCGTGGTCGCCAAAATAGTGTTGTCTGCCTGGCCGGACTAGCCTCAACACAGGTGTCTATCCGACACTTCTCCAAAGGGGTGGTAAGGATTGGATGCTAGGTTACACGTGTAAGATTATTACAATTAAGCACAGACGGTAAAACAATACAGAGATACAGATAAACACGCAATAATTCTATTTGTATTACTTCCGTCAAACCCTTTACAAATCATCGGATCCTTTTATAGGCATCCGACAAGGTTACAATCGGTGCGCTTAGGCAACCGACATCCGAATCGGTCCGGATCCGGATCGGTACAACTGTACCGGATCCGTCCCTCCGAATAATAATTCTACTATCATTTACTTCCTATTATCCGATCTGACTCCGCCTTCCCACTTGTCCTTGCTCTTCTGACCGGCCAACATACACAGGTTCTTCTTCATCACGAATGTTGCTTGCACTTCCGCATTGACGACCTTGTCCCCAACATGACCCAATTCCCTACATTTACTGAGAAAGAGATTTCGGGATTATGTGGGGCGTGCCAATTCAGAAAACAACACCGACATCCATTCCCGAAAGAGAGGAATGTGAGTAAAGGGATCCTGGATGTAGTACATTCAGATGTGTGTGGACCAGCCCAGACTGCAACATTCGGAGGTTGCCGTTACTATGTCACGTTCATCGACGACTTCTCCAGGCACACCTGGATCTACCCTATGCAACAAAAGAGCGAAGTGTTCGGATACTTCCATAAATTTAAAAATGAAGTTGAAAAAGCCACGGGTCGGCATGTACGATGGCTTCGGCACGTACGATGGCTTTGATCAATTGGAGGAAAAGAATATTTTTGAGACGAATTGACGGCGTATCTCCGAAAGAAAGGAATTCGATGATAATTCTCGTGTTGACATACACCTCAGCAAAATGGTGTACTCGAAAGGAAGAATCGGCACATAGTAGAGGTTGCATGGGCAATGAGAAGAACCTACCAAAATTGTACTAGGCAGAAGCGGCAAACACGGTTGTATATCTCATGATCAGGTGTACAACCTTTGGGGTACACGACGTAACCCCTCATGAGAGGTATTTTGGAAAGAAGCCGATGTTCGGATTTTCGGCTCAATCGCCTACGTGCATATTCCCGACGAGACGCGACAAAAGCTCAACCCGAAGTCGGAGAAATGTATCCTCGTAGAATACTCACTGGAGCAAAAGGGCTACAAATGCTATAACCCATCTACCCGAAAAGTTCGAGTAAGTCGAGACGTCGTTTTCGACGAGTCAGCATCCTAGTACACACCAGAGACAACTTCAAGTTTGATCCTGCACGATCCGGAATCCGCCGAACAAGAGATAGAAGATGGAGATTGACTCTAGCACATGTTCAAAGGAAGTCCGATTACGATAAGGCTTAGTGGACCATAGGAGCCCCCGAGTGACCAAAGCACATCTTGGCCGAGTTCGAAACTCGTCAAAGGGAAGGCCAAGATGTCCGAATACGAAGATCCAATCGATGAGTCAACTCACTCCCTTGACAATGAGTTCGAAGGCCTGGATATCCTGACCATCTACACGAATGGAGCGAAGAAAGCATTAGTCTCCGCGAACAAGAAGTTATGCCGGTTCACCCGTGAAGAAAACCTCGTAAGCCGATTCGGCTATGATGAGTACATGGGGTATCAGTACGCCTTTATGATGAAGGTATCAACTGTCCAAGAGCCAGAAACACTTTCTGAAGCCGTAAAGAACCCGAGATGGGTCGACGCGATGAATGAAGAAATGCAGACCTTGTGCAAAAATGAGACATGGGATCTTGTTCCCCATTCACCTCATAGGAAAGCGATTGGTTGCAGATGGATCTCTTAGGTCAAATATAATGCCGATGGCTCCATAAATCGCTTCAAAGCACGACTCGTCACAAAAGGATATGCACAAACACGCGAAGTCGATTACGAGGAGACCTTTGCCCTAGTGGCAAAGATGACGACTATGCGGACCGTAACTGCACTCGCAGCAGCAAAATACCAAATGGATGTCAAGAACGCCTTTCTACAAGGCGAATTTGAAGAGCAGGTGTTCATGGCTCAACAACCCAGTTGTGAATCGAAATCTCATCCAAAAGCAGTCTGCCAACTCAAGAAGCCACTCTATGGACTTAAGCAAGCACCGCGTGCTTGCATTCGAAGATCACTCAATATCTTCATCAAATTGGCTTTCGAATGTCGAAATTGGACAACTCCCTGTACATCTGAAATGAGTCCAACAACTTGATTGCCATCATCTTGTATGTGGATGATCTGGTCATCTGAGGAAAGGATCTTGCTGAGATTAATAAGGTCAAATCACTCCTATCCGGCAGATTCGAAATGAAAGATATGCACAAGCTCCATTACTTCCTTGGTATCGAAGTAATTCGGACACCGGTCGAGATATTGATCACTCAATGACACCATGTTCTCAACTTACTCTACAAGCTCGGAATGACCGAGTGCAAACCTGTCTCTACCCCTCTCGACCAAAATCTCAAGCTCGATGTCGATTTAGGCACAACCTAGTGCGAGCCGACTCAGTATCGACGACTGATCGATAGCCTAATCTATCTAACCATTATACGCCCCGATCTTAACTTTTCGGTCAACCTACTTAGCCAATTCATGTAGAACCCACGAAATGATCATCTCGATTGGGCTAAGAGGATACTTCGGCATGTCAGTACGACGATGGATTACGACGTCATGTATAAGTTGAATATGCTTATTTGACTCGAAAGGTACACGAACGCAGATTGGGCTGGTTATAAGGCCGATAGACGATCCACTTCCGGATTCTTCTTCTCCCTCAGCAGCGGAGCGATCTCCTAGAGTAGCAAGAAACAGCCGACAGTCACAATGTCGAGCATGGAGGCCAAATACAGGGGTGGGACATTCGTTGCGTGCGAAGTTGTCTGGCTCAAACACATCATGAAGGATCTGGGCATTCCCATCACGGATCCAATTCGCCTCTTCTGCAACAACATGAGCAACGTCTACCCTCGCTCGGAACCCGGTACCGCACACGCAGTCTAAACACATCAAAGTGCATTATCACTTCATTCGCGAACGTGTTTAGGCTGGTGATATCGATTTACAACATATCAACATGAACCTCCAGGTTGCTGACATCTTCACAAAAGCCTTCGGCATCGACAAGCTGTGGCAGTTCGTGACGGACCTTGGTCTCTCAATCACCGACCATCTGCGCTTGAGGGGGAGTACAGTAGCAACTCATACCAAACAATAACTGATCAGTTGATTGAAGCCAACCAGAGGAGTCGAAGTACGAACAAACAAACATGGAGAATCGAACAATCAAAATCGTAAGCCGTGTCAAAAACCAAAATTGAAAAGTGAAGTCAAAACCAATTCAACCGAATTGAAGTTTTTGAAGACCGAACCAAAACAACCTTTTTGACATCCAAAATTTTTGTTCAAAGAAGGGGCATGTTGAGAATCGAACTCAACTTCCCATGGAGATAGTGTTCACACTAGCTAATGGACATCATAATAGGCTAGATTTGTAATTAGTAGAAAGGGCACTTGCCCTAGATCAATTGGTATTTAAACCAACCTTTTGTAACTTAGTTACTATAGAAAGTAGCGTGCGGAAGCAGGTATGAAGACCGAACAGAAGGAAGAAAACTCAGGTTTAATGGAGAGCTTGAGCTTACGCAGTATACGCGGGAGAGACAGAGAGAGTGAGAGAGAACACAAGAACTATATTCAACAATAATACTTAGCCTGTACATAAGACGTGCTCAATGAACACTTTTATACAAGTCCTAGAAGGACTGACCGAAGGACTGACCGAAGTACTGACAGTACTTCAATGCTCATCAAGAGCTCCTACACTAACTCCCAAATATATTCCTCACGGAATATCTTTCCTAATGACCTCCCGGTTTACGCACTCGGCCTAACCGATCGGTCCCAACCGATCCGGTCCTCGGCTTCTTCAGCCGATCTGACCGATGTTGAGCTTGTCTCTCAACACTCCCGCTCAAGCTCAACTCGAGGCTCTTCGGGATCCTCGGGCTCACAGCTTCGACCCTTCCGGTCGGCGCGCTTCGACCCTTCCAGTCGGCTTGTCTGCTCATGCGGCCCTTATAAGCTCTTCTGTTGTTGCGGTGTTGACGCTTCTCCTGCTGCCTTTTCTTCCGCTTGGGCCTCGGTTGATTCAGCGTATCTGAATCAAACATCCGAACCGACTCGGCTACCTCCGATCGGTCTTCGCTCTCGTCCGAGTTGGCTGTCTCCAACTCGTCTTCGGTCTTCTCGCCCTCGATGGCGTCATCTTCCCCATGCGTGGTTGGCTTTGGCTCTCTCCTTCGGCTGCTCCCCTTCTAACCTCTTCCGAACTTTTCCGCGGGTCCGCCCTCGGCTTCATCAGCCGATCCGAAGTCGAACTCGACAACCGAGTCAACACCCGAGTCAACCGACTCGGTGTCGCGGTCTCCGCTCCTTTCCTGCTGCTTTGCTTGGTCGTTCGGGACTGTTCTCCCCCTCAAGTTCGGCACGTCAAGGTGACGCAATCCGAGCGCACCTGAGAATTGCCGCAACTTGTCCAGACCAAGAGGCTTAGTGAAGATGTCAGCAGTCTGCCGATCCGTCGGCATGTACTGAAGTTTGACTTCCCCGGAAAGGACATGCTCACGGACGAAATGGTAATGCACCTCAATGTGCTTGGTCCGTGCGTGGAAAACGGGGTTTTTCACGAGCTGGATGCTACTGAGGTTGTCGCAGTAGATCGTCGTCGGATTTGACACCTCCTCTTGCAGGTCCGTAAGTAGCTGTTTCAACCATATGGCTTCGCATGTCGTGACAGCCGCTCCTTGGTACTCAGCTTTGGTGCTCGACAGTGCAATTGTTGGCTGCTTCTTACTGCTCCACGCGATCGTGACACTCCCGAGGGAGAACGCGTATCCAGACGTGGATCGGGGATCGGCGGCGTTGCCAGCCCAATCAGCATCGGTGTAGCCGACTAACTGCGCGGCTGCACCGGTCCGATATAGCAGTCCGCGGTCCTTAGTGCCGCTTACGTACCGAAGTACGCATTGCGCACATTGAAGGTGCTCCTCGGTAGGTCGCGCCATGAACTGACTGATCACCCCAACCGGATAACTGAGGTCGGGTCGGGTGATGGTCAAGTATATGAGGCTTCCGACAATTTTTCGGAACCTCGTCGGGTCGCATACCTTTCCCGTATCGGGACGAAGCTTGACGGTTCTGTCCAGAGGAGTCGAGACGGACTTACAGTCAGCCATCCCAAGTTTGAAGAGCATACCCAGCGTGTAATGACGTTGGCTAATCAATATGCCTTAAGGGGTACGGATCACTTCGATCCCAAGGAAGTAATGAAGGTCCCCCAGATCCTTCATGTCGAACGATGCCGCAAGCTGGAGCTTCACGCGGTCGATTTCACCTAGGTCGACGCCGGTGATGACCAAGTCATCAACATATAGTAAAATACTAATCGGCCCGAGTCGACCTTTCCGGATGAATAGGGAAGAGTCTGATTTTGTCGTGACAAAGCCCATCCGACGCAGTTGTTGCGTGATCTTCGCGTTCCAGGCACGCGGGGCTTGCTTCAGTCCGTAAAGGGACTTCTTCAGTCGGCATACTGCCGAGGAGTTCGTTCCGGAGTGAAATCCAGGGGGTTGTACCATGTACACCTGTTCCTCAAGGTCACCTTGCAGGAACGCATTCTTTACATCCATCTGATGTAAAAGCCACCCCTTCGTCGCAGCTATTGCGAGCAAAACACGGACGGTCGTCATTTTCGCGACCGGCGCAAACGTCTCATCGTAGTCGATGCCGTGTTTCTGCGCGTAGCCCTTTGCCACTAGCTGAGCCTTGTACCGGGTAACGGAGCCATCGATGTTGTACTTGACCTTGTACACCCACCTACACCTGATCGGTTTTACCCTTGTTGGTGCGTCAACCAGGTCCCAGGTCTCGTTCTCCGCCAATGCGTGCATCTCTTCCTCCATTGCGGCACGCCAATTCGCGTCTTTAGCCGCTTCTGCGTAGCTCTTCGGCTCACGCACTTCCGCTACACGGGTCATGTACGCATAATGATGCGCCATGTACTTGTTGTATCCGAACCGCAAAACAGGATTCTTCTGGCGGGTAGATCGGCGTAATCTCACATTAGCCGATGTCGAGGCCTTCTTGGTCGACGCGGACTTCACCTTTAAAGACCCATCACAGGTTCCCTCAGAGTTGGACTCGTGTCGGTCTGACTCGTTCCTATCCGTGCCAGAATCCGACACCTTCTTCTTCCCTTTCTCTTTGCGCGTAAGCCGTCTCCTCGGCTTCCTGCGCGGGGAATGCACGGCCGAGTCTCCATTACTCGCCGGCTCTTCATCGGACTGGTCGTACCGACTCAGTCGTCCAATCGGTCCACTTAAACAGAGCGAAATCGGACTCTCTTCGCGGGTCTCGATTTCGGGCTCATCCGGAGGCAGCTCGGCCTCGCTGACCTCATCGTCAGAACTCGGATTGGGGGCAGGGTTCGGAGTCGGGGGCAGGTACCAGGAAGCGGACTCGTCAAACACAACGTCACGGCTGACACGCGCTTGTTTGGTGCGAGGGTTATAGCACTTATAACCCTTCTGCTCGTCCGAGTAACCGACCAAGATGCACTTCTTGGCCTTTGCGTCCAACTTCCTCCTTTTCTCCTTCGGTACATGCACATACGCAATGCTACCGAACACCCTCAAGTGTCGCAAGTTCGGCTTCGTTGCGAAATATAGCTCGTGCGCCGACACTTTGTCTCCGATCCGGTTATGGATGTATACCGCGGTCCTTACCGCCTCGGCCCAATAGAACTTGGGAAAGCTCTTCTGCTCCAGCATTGCCCGTGCCGCTTCCACAACTGACCGATTCTTCCTCTCGGCCACGCCGTTCTGCTCCGGCGTGTATCTACAGTTGAATTCGTGCCGAATTCCCATTTGTTGTAGGTAACCGTTGAATTGACCAGAAAAGTACTCTTTCCCGCCATCCGACCGCAGGCACTTGATCTTTCGTCCCGTTTCGGTTTCCACGAACCCTTTGAGGTCCCGGAAATAGTCGAAGACTTCGCTCTTCCTATCAATGAGGTAGATCCATGTGTGCCGCGTGTGGTCGTCGATGAAGGAGACGAAATATCGGCTCCCGCCAAGACTAACGTTTTGTGCCGGCCCCCACACATCGGAGTGTATAAGGTTGAGCTTATTCCGGCTCCGGTTTCGCTCGTTGGGGAAAGGAAGTCGGTGTTGATTCCCGAGCTGGCAGGCTTCACAAATTTGTGCCTTTCGGCCACTAAACTTGGGCAATCCGAACACTACCTGTTTCGATTGCAAATCTTGAAGCCGCTGGTAGTTGACGTGGCCTATCCACTTGTGCCACAAGTCGATGTCCGACTCGGCTTTTTGTCCCTTTGCGAACATTGCGGTGCCGTCGTAAGTGGAGTCGAGGATGAACATCCTCCCGTCTCTGCGCCCTTGCGCAATCATACGGCCTTCTTCCTCAATGAAGCACCCAAGGTGTGTAAACCGAACCTCCATCCCTTGGTCGACGATCTGTCCGACCGAGACCAAGTTCTTCGTGATTGTCGGAACGTGCAACACGTTCATGAGTTTCCCTTTCTGCCCGACATGGCTAAGGGGAACTTCTCCGACATTCGCGATCGGATGCGGAGTGTCGTCTCCAGTTGCGACTACTCCAGGTTGTATCGGTTTTTCAAGGTACAAGAACCACTCCTTATGGCTCGTCATGTGGTTTGACGCGTTGGAGTCTACGTACCACCCCTCATCCGATCTCGGGGTGGTTCGTTTCATTGAGTTTGCTTCGTGTCTCGTCACGAAGGCAGACCCTTCTCCGACTCTCCCGGAGTCTTCGGCGTAGTGCGATCGCTGCTGATTTCCCTTGTCGGTATGTACGGAGCCGTTTCCGGAACCGGTTCTCTCCGACTCAGCGCGCTTCTTCCAGCACTCACTTTTCCTGTGGCCTTTCTTGCCACAGTACCAGCACTCCGCGATGACCTTCCCTTGCCGGTTCTCATAGCTTCGACTCCCCCTGTTTCCGGAGGGTCCGGAGTTGTTGTCGGCATCACTTCGGTGCCTTCTTCCTTGATCTCGTCGGCCGCCTCCATTGTGCACCGACTCGCCTCGTCCTCCACGTCCACGGGGCCTATCTCCCTCGGTGTACAACATTCTGTTGTAGGTGTGCGTGCTTGTAGACGCACCCGCGTGGTTCTCCTCTACCAGGAGCATTGACTATAAGTCAAAGAAGGACGACGTATTCTCCCGGGTACACACAACCATTCGGCACGCTCCGAACTTCGACGCCAAACCTCCGAGACAGATCTGGACCATCTCACCCTCCTCGATGTTCACCTCTATGGAGGCGAGGGAGTCGCAGATATCCTTGATCTTCGAGGTATAGTCCGCCACCGACAAGTCGCGTTGTCGTAGGTTGCTCAACTCCTGTCGGAGCTGAAGCTTCCTGGTTGTGGTGCTCGCGGCGAAAATCTTCTTCAGATTTTCCCACGCACCCTTCGGCGTCTTTGCATCCCGAACATAGCTCAATAGCTGTTCGCCTACACACGACGCGAAGCAGTACAATACCCTGCTCGCCGATTGCTCCCACGATGGGAAGTCTCTGTGTGTCGATTCGGGTGCCGCGTCATTAGCTCCTTCGACATAACTCCAGTAGCCGGGCCCGAGCAGGTACTGGTGCATCTTGTAGGACCAAGACGCGTAGTTGGTTCTGTCGAGCTTCTCTGTTGGAAGCGAGCTCTCCATGCCTCTATCCATCGTTCTTCTTGTTCTTCTTCGTCAAGCTGTGTCGGCTGCAGAGAGGTTCTCAACCCTCGCGCTCTGATACCATGTAGAAAGTAGCGTGTGGAAACAGGTATGAAGACCGAACAGAAGGAAGAAAACTCAGGTTTAATGGAGAGCTTGAGCTTACGCAATATATGCGGGAGAGACAGAGAGAGTGAGAGAGAACACAAGAACTATATTCAACAATAATACTCAGTCTGTACATAAGACGTGCTCAGTGAACACTTTTATACAAGTCGTAGAAGGACTGACCGAAGTACTGACAGTACTTCAATGCTCATCAAGAGCTCCTACACTAACTCCCAAATATATTCCTCACGGAATATCTTTCTTAACGACCTCCCGGTTTACGCACTCGGCCTAACCGATCGGTCCCAACCGATCCGGTCCTCGGCTTCTTCAGCCGATCCGGCCGATGTTGAGCTTGTCTCTCAACAGTTACTGTTGGATGTAATATACAATTTCTTGTATAGATCTCTCTCCCTCTCTCTCTCTCTCATTCTCACTTGTCTCACGTGCGCACACACACACACATAGACCTTCTGATGCACAGAATCACTCTCGATTCTCTACAACAACTCGTGTGCCAACACCTTATCTCTGATTCGATTTTGGATGTAGATCGTGGTCCGGACCGCTTCAGCACAATAGAACTTGGACATGCTCTTCTCCTCCAACATTGCCCGTGCTGATTCCACAATTGACTAGTTCTTCCTCTCGGCTACGTTGTTCTACTCTAACGTGTATTTGCAACTGAATTCTCGCCGAATTCCCACATGTTGCTGTTACCCGGACAAGTATAGATATGTCGGAGTTGGAAGGATGTTCGAAGTCAGAGTCGGAGTCGGATCGACAGTTCGGATCGATGACTCAGCAAATAGCCAAATAGGACATAGTTAGTTACGAAGTTTTGTAATTCTTGATAATTATAAGAAGTAGGATTTCTTGATGAGAAAAGACCTTCGGGTTACCTATAAAAGGAACCAAAGGCATTGTAAAAATCTATCGTTGTATTTAGTAATATAAAGTTTGGTTAGAAAATCTCTGTGTAAGAATTACTTGTTGCTATCTATTTCTTTCTGTCTAAACTATATTACATAAGTCACGATCTCAGTGTCTGTTATCATCGATAAGTTTACAGATAATTAGTATCTATTTGTCTAACCACAACTTCTTGATAGAATGTTCGGTACGAACGTTCTTCTTATACTGTGTCAACAAAGTAGTAATTGTCGACCAAACAACATAGTATAATTTTGGCACGCCCGGTTACATCTGCATATAGCAGAGAACAAGACGAATGGATGTCGTCTTGTCTGAATACACCAGTCGGTTGTAAACGTCCTCGTACGCGTTTTGTTATGAAGACGCTAGAGACAGAATCGGCTGAGGGATTATAGCCGGAAACAAGTAGAAGGTGGTCGGTACTTCCAGATTTAACTGATAGCCAGTCTTCCGACGAAAATCAGCCGAAGAGGTATCATTTTATGATATCTAGAGTGAGGACAATATGCCTTATCCGTACTCGAAGTTCCGTGAGGGAGCTGATGCAGAAGCGCATGTGAGGGATTTCCTGACAACATGGGAGATTAACCATGGAGCTCAGAGACTGTCGGCGGTACCAAAGATAAGTCTAAGATTGATGAGTTCGTTTTGTCATTGGAGGGTTATTCCACTAATTGGTTTGCGCAAAATGGTCTCCGTGGGTTCGAAATATTCGAACAATTGAACAACAAATTTCTACAGTTATTTCGTTGTCAAATACCTCAGAAAGATTTGATAGCACAATTTTGTGCGTTGTATCAGGAGCAGTAGGAAACAATGTCTCAATTCGTGATATGTTTTCAGAATTTGCAACTTCAAATTTCTAGGCTTATTTCGGACAATGAATTGAAGGATGTATTCCTTGAAGCAATTAGTGAACCATTACGAACAACACTGAAGGTGTTCGATTTTCGGAATCAGAATATCGAGCAAGTGATTGATAAGGCAATCGCTATGGGCCGATAGCCGATAAATGTACGGAGTATGGATATGTCAGCACTAAATCGTACACTGCCAACGATGGAGGAGTTACAATTTCGACAAGCAGTTCAGTGTACTACTTGTTTAAATACCAGTCATTCGACGATCGAATGTAGTCTGCGAACACATTGCACAATATGTCATTCTAAACTTCATTCGGTTGAGCAATGTGAGTATAACTTGCTTAATAAGAGAACGGCTCCGGTAAGACAAATTTTTCCGGAAAACGGGTACCACAATAACCAGAATTTATTCAATAATGGATACCAACAAAATAGTTTTCCACAAGGTCAACAAAATAATTTTCAAAAAAATCAAGCCTTTCAGCAAAATAAATTCCAGCAGAATCCAACTTTTCTACAAAATAATCAGTCTTTTCAACAAAGTAATTTTCAACACAATCAAGATTTTCAACAAAATAATTTTCAACAAAATCAAGAATTCTCGGTAACACCCAATATGCATCAACAACAACAAAATGGAGGACGGTTTAAGTAGAACCAGTATAAAAATAAAAAATTCTACAAGCCGAAAGCCTCACGACAGTTTCAGCAATCACCGAATGATGGTCAACAGTTTATGCAAAATGATGGGACCAGTCAGTTTGAGCTAGGCTAGGGAAGTAGAACGTTTGTTCCTACTTGCTATATTTGCTGTCAAATTGGTCATTATGATAATCAGTGTCCTGCTAAAGGAAAAGGACTGGCGATTAATATGGTTATACCGGAAATACAACAAGTAACCACTAGAAGCAAAAGTAAACAATCCGAGTGGGAGATTCAGGAAGCAGTCCGGAAAGCAGCCACGGAATGGGTAGAGGAAGCAAACAAAAATAATGTAAACCGGATGCTCCAAGACAATGAAATTAACCAAGCTACCGAATTACCATGAGTTATTGTTGTACCAGAACAAGAGGAAACTTGGAAGCTCTTGGCAGATTGCCAAGTGACATTACCATTGACCGGATTACTTAAGTTGGTCCCTAGATTTACCGAAAAAGTGGCGACATTGATTGCCCAAAAGGGGTTAGAACAAGTATTGGTACACTATAGTCAGCCGAGCACCAACCCTTCAATCATGGATGAGAAAAATCCATCGATTAAAGTAATAATTCAGGGTCAGGAAATCGAAAATACGATTATCGATGGGGGCTCAGGAGTGAATGTCATTAATAAAACCACCTATGATAGGTTGGGAATTACTAAATGGGAAGATTGCCCATTTTTGCTAAGAATGGCGGATACCACTACGGTACGACCAATTGGTTTACTCTGCCAATTAGAGGTGGTATTGGGTGGTCATAGTTTTCTGATATCGGCGGTAATACTTCATTTGGAAGCTCCTAGTGCATATCCTTTGTTATTAGGGTGACCGTGATTAAAGACTGCTAACATCAAGCAGAATTGGAATCAGAATCAACTAACATTCAGAAAAGGCAAAACGAAAATCCGGGTTTTGACACAGAACAAGGTTGCAACAAGCAAACAATGTTTGCATCTGTATGTTGAGTCCGTCAATATGATGGAAGGATTAGAGGAGGTCGAAGAAAATCAGTATTTTGATGATAATCCGAAAATCATTCCTTTGTTCGAAGTAGATATTTTACAAGCCTTGACGCCATATGTGGATTCCCAGGAGGAAATTCCAATAGATGAGCAAGCAATGAAGGAAATACGACTCCAGCAAGAAGCTACCGATAGAGAAATGAAGGTGTCCCAATGAGTTCAAGCTTTAGCATTGGAGGAAATAAATTTGGCAGAAGGAGATAGGGACAATGAGTTGAAAATGATACTCATTGCTAAGGATATGATAGAAGTGGACAAACAAAGGTTAACAACATTATTAAAGCAATATAAGGATGTCTTTGCCTGGTCTTTTGAAGATATGAAGGGACTAGATCCAGCTTTTTGTCAACATCAAATCAACTTGCATAAGGATGCAAAGCCAGTTCAACAACGCAGGTACCGGTTAAATCCTAATTATGCTATTAAAGTTAAAGAAGAAATAGATAAACTTTTGAAAGTAGGGTTTATTCGTCCGATGAAAAAATCAACATGGTTAAGTCCAATCATCGTAGTTCCGAAAAAGAATGGCTAGATTCGGGTATGTGTTGACTACCGAAAACTAAATGCGGCTACCATTACGGATGCGTTTCCATTACCATTTACGGATGGTATATTGGATGCGGTAGCTGGCCATGAAGTATATAGTTTCCTAGATGGTTTTAGTGGTTATAATCAGGTTCGGATGAATCCGGAAGATCAAGAAAAGACAACTTTTGTTACAGAATGGGGAGTGTTTGTAGCAGTAGTAATGATGTTTGGCTTGAAGACCGCTCCGACGACATTTCAAAGAGTGATAGAGGAAATATTTGGGAATTACATTCCTGCCTTTATGCAAGTATTTTTGGATGATTTTGTTGTTTATAGTCGGAAAACCGAACATTTTGAGCATTTACGACTATGTTTGGAGAAATGGTGGGTAGGACGACTTAGTTTAAATCCAGCGAAATGTGCATTCGGGGTCACTAGTGGCACATTATTAGGCCATATTGTCAGTCAGGAAGGAATTGCAGTGGACTCTGACAAGGTTAAAACCATACTGGAAGCATCGGCACCCACAAATGCTAAAGCTCTCAGTCGGTTTTTGGGGCAAATTAGATGGCACAACTAAATGATAAGATATCTTGCGGATATCGCCATTCCCTTACATACAACAGTACACAAAGTTCCTTTTCAGTGGACAAGTGTGGAATAGGATGCATATGATTGTCTGAAGAAAATGTTGTCCAAAGTTCCAGTCGTTCAACCACCTGACTGGAATAAGCCATTCCATGTTTTTGTCGACGCATCGGACATCGCAATCGGAAGTGCATTAATGCAGTTAACCGAACCGAATTGGTACAGGCCAATTTACTATGCTAGTCGGAAACTCTCGACATCAGAAAGAAATTACTCTACCACTGAGAGGGAAGCTTTAGTAATGATCTATAGTGTCAATAAATTTCGACACTATATTTTGGGGAAAAAGTTTACATTTCATGTTGATCATTCGGCTCTTCTTTATTTGGTCTCGAAACAAGAGTTAACTGGCAAGTTAGCAAGATGGACTCTTCTACTCCAAGAATTCGAATTCAACATTTTACATCGGCCAGGAGTATAGCATGTAGTGGCCGATTATCTCAGTCGACTGGAGTCAGGAGAAGAAGGCACATGTGTCAAGGATGATTTTCCGGATGGCCAGCTTTTTCGAGTGGAAGTAGTAAATGCACATGGTGTAAATGAAGAAAGTGACGATGATTGGATCTCAGAAATGACAATCTTTCTTACAACAGGGTTACCACCCAAACATTTATCGGCAGACGAAAGGAAAATGTTGGCGGTACGGAGTCGTAATTTTTGTCTTTTGAACGACACTCAGTATCATAAAGGAGTAGATGGTATTTGGAGAAGAACAGTATGACAATTCGAAAAATCGGTCATTCTTCAGGAATCACACTGTGGAATTGCAGGAGGTCACTATGCTGGAGAAACCACAGCAAGAAAAATATGGAACGGTGGCTTATGGTGGCCGACAATGATGAAGGATGCAGTCGAATATTGTCGGAAATGTGATTTGTGCCAATGTATGGGACAACCGACAGAAAGGGACCGAATGCCATTTCAACTTGTGTTAACTCTTGAACCTTTCCAGAAATGGGGTTTGGAATTTGTAGGCCCATTCAAACCGGCAGCAATAAGAACAGGCAATAGATATATTATAGTGGCTACTGACTCCTGTACGAAGTGGGTAGAAGCTAAAGCTCTTAGGGATAATACGGAAACTTCAACAACAAAATTTTTGTACGAAAGTATATGGTGTCGATTTGGTTGCCCAATAGAATTAGTGAGCGATCAAGGTATGCATTTCATTAACAAACTTGTTCATGAATTGTCTACCTACTATGCAGTGGTTCATAAGAAAAGCACGCCTTACTATCCACAAGCGAATGAATTGGCAGAGTCGACAAACAAAACTCTACAGACGATACTCAAGAAGATAGTAAATGAGAATCGTATGGATTGGGATCAAAAGTTGCACAGTGCTTTATGGGCATATCGCACGTCGTACAAAACATCTATTAAATCAATACCTTTCCGAATGGCTTTTGGATTGGAGGCAGTGATGCCAATCGAATTCCAGATTCTGACACTCCGAATACAAGCAACCGAAAAATTAAATGAACTACAGTCGAAGCAAATTCGGAAAGAATCTTTATTGCTGTTAGAAGAAGACCGACTACAAGCTATGACAGCTTTGGAGCACAAGCAAAGGCAAACAAAGGCATTTGTAAATCGACACCGACGAAAAACCGAATCTCAATTCGAAATCGGGAAACCAGTACTGGTTTTCCAGACCAAGATGGGGGCGATGCCAGGAAAACTTCGGTATAGATGGAAGGGGCCAGTTTGGATTGTGAACAGTAAAAATGGTACGTATCAACTAGGAACCCTATCAGGGGAGATTTTACCGAAATGGGTCAATGGTTTCCGGCTTAAACCATATCATGGACACATGCCGGAAAAACCATTCAAGGTTGAATCGGAAGAAAAGTAAAAAAAAAAAAAAACTGTCACGAAGAGATTCTTGGAGTAATTTCAGAAGGCTATAAGTAAAAGTAGTGGAGGCATATTTCTATTAGTCATTATTACTATTTCTAGCCATTACTCCACTAGTACTCCTAGTCATTACAACATTAATAGTACTTTTATTCCCTAGGCATCATGCAAAAAATTAATCTCTTAAAACCTATTTCTTTAATGACTGTTTCACCACAGAAGCAGAAACGCATTCGAGCTCAAAGGTTTTCTGATTGTATTCGCCATAACCCACAACGTTTCTCATAGCCACCACTGAGTGATGATCTGTCAATCGACGACAACAACATGCCAATTGTTGTATCTGATAACTTGCGCCGTTGGCTCGTTTGCAATAAGTTACAGGGAATTTTGAAAGTCGCAGAAGCAGAGCCGCACCCGAACGCAGAAGCTCTATTGGCAGAAATCGGTGTCTCGACGATTACGAATAAGAAGGTAAGAGCCATGTTGGAGATGCCAAGAGGCGGGTTCGACGTTGTCAACAAGGTCATAGAGGATGGTCTGTGGTCCTATTTCGGTGAATATTCGCTCTCTACCAAAGCGTATCAGACACAAGGAGGTATGGACGTGTTTTTTCATGAAGTTGCAAAATTTTTATTGGAAGTAGGGTTTGTTAGTCCAAGTTTCTACTGTATGCCTAAGAAGAGGGCCGGATTGATCATCGCTGCTTATGAAGGCGAAGTTTTCGATTGGGGGCTACTGTCGGCAGATGCTCTGAGAGAGCAACTGAACGGAGTTTAGAAGGGAAAACCAATGAAGCCGAATTTTGCTCGTTGGTTATCAGTATTATTTTTTACTTCAGAGCCAGAAAACCAATCAGTGGTGCGTCGGCTGCCTTAGGTACAGTCATCCTGAACCCGACGACAAGTCCAATGGGAAGAGTGGAGGGAAGAAGAATCAACATAGGACGATACCACTCAGACCGAATTTGACCAACCGGACCCAAGGCAACAACAAGAATCGGAACAACAACAATTGACGCAGTCTCAACAGTCGATACAGCAACCCGAACCTACCCAGCAACAACCGACTCAACATCCGGAGTTTCCACCATAGAGGATGCAACAACGCGGGACGATAGACGAGCAACCCTCACAGCAGCAGGAATCGAGACGAGTCGACATTGACCAACAACCGCCGAAGCAACGCAGGGTGAACCAACGGTCCCAAAGATACTCTAGACTAGAGCAAGAACAACCTGCGCAGAAGAAAAAGAGAACTAACGATCAAGCCGCCCAAAGCACACAAGTACCTCGTGTCAATCCAGATGACATGTCACGAGTTCAAAAAGGGCAGGCATCAACGACAATGGTGCAAGAGGCACTTGGTTTTTCTGACATCCCGACAACAGCACATGAGCTAGTTGCCATTCTACAATTCGGAACATCATATGAATTGGTAGAATGGTTAGCTAAAAGACTTCAAGAAGTGTCGGAAAGAATGGCGCAAGAGCACAGAGATCAAATAATGATCCAAAAGTCATTATGTGGAGCTGTCGAACCAAACGAGCAAGTGGAAGTGATCGAATTGGTCGACAGCAAAATGCTAAAAATAGAGGTGAAGCCATTCAGATACCACCATTACATGAGGCACTGGTGGAAGTCCACCGAGAATATGAAAAGGCGAGCAGAGCGGCCAAAGATATGGCCAAATTATACAAACAGGCTACAACAGCTGCAGATGTGCTTAATGCACAGTATAAATGGATGCAGGCAGAAAATCAACAGTTGAAGAATAAACTGCAAGAAGAACAAGTGGCTCTAGAAAAAGCGAGAGAACAGATATTATAGCCAGAGTCACAAAGAAAACCTTTGGAGACGGATTCAGAATTACAAAAGAGGTTGGACCAAGCCAAAAAAGCACGAAGAGAGGTAGAAATTAGGGCAGAAAAGACCGAAGACAGGTCTAGAGAAAGGGAGGCTCGATTACAATCGGCAAAAATGGCGGCCGATAGATCTTTGGGGGAAAAAGATAATGTGATACAAGAATTACGTTGATAGTTAGCCCAACAACAAGAGGCTACAAGGAAACAAGTTGAGGAATTGGAAGAGTATGTCAAGAGCAAAGAGACTTGTTTTACAACACAGTTGGCTGGTAAAGACAAACTGATAGACGAAATCAACGAAAAAATGATTCAACAGCAGAACGACTGGAATGAAGAGAAAGGGAAGCTGGAAAACCGATGTGCAGAAATTCAAACGGTCTCCAAGAAAAGGTGACTTGACCTCTTAGTGACACAAGCTAAACTGATGCAGGCAGAAGGACATACCAATGCGGTAATCATTGATTTGCGGAAAACATTAGCAACAACACAGTTTGAGGCTAGAATGACTCAGGACAAGGTTCAAGCGATCATTAGACGTCATAGAATTAACACCCTAAAATTGGTCAATGAATCGCTAGAGAAGGGTTAGCAAACATGGTCGGTGCAAGCCGCGAAGCTTTAACTATTAAGAGCCGACAGAGAAAATAGGAAAGTTCAGGGCAAAGGCTTCCTCAAGATGTTGGAGGAAGCAATGACAACAGTTCAGGAAGATATTGCTAAGGACCTATACGACATGGTGGCTTATTTTAAAGAAGAAATTAACCGAGTCATGTAGGAATTCGACAAGCATGATGTCTAGACATCTGTCGAGTTAGACAATATCGAAGTCGAAAGAGTAACCAAAACACTTGGACTCGGAGCACCAGATTTAGCAGAGCCAAGACCATCAACCGAAGAAGCCCACCAGGAAAACAACGACGGGGAGGACACCAAAGATGAAGACGAAGACGATGTAGGCGTGGCAACACAGGAAGCAAAACCCTCCTTATTCGACATTTTGCAGGATGACGCAGGCGATGATTTGGAGATGGAGGAAGATCTTTCCTCAGAGCAGTAGGAGTAAAGGGTTCCGTGGGTTCACTGGACAACGTCCTGGCCCATGGGCGTGCCAAGTGTTACCCGGACAAGTATAGATATGTCGGAGTCAGAAGAATGCTTGGAGTCGGAGTCGGAGTCGGATCGACAGTTTGGATCGATGACTCAGCAGATAGGCGAATAGGACATAGTTAGTTACGAAGTTTTGTAATTCTTGATAATTATAGGCAGTAGGATTTCTTGATGAGAAAAGGCCTTTGGGTTACCTATAAAAGGAACCAAAGGCATTGTAAAAATCTATCGTCGTATTTAGTAATATAAAGTTTGGTTAGGAAATCTGTGTACGAATTACTTGTTGCCATCTATTTCTTTCTGTCTAAACTATATTACATAAGTCACGATCTCGGTGTCTGTTATCACCGATAAGTTTACAGATAATTAGTATCTATTCTTCTAACCACAACTTCTTGATAGAACGTTCGGTACGAACGTTCGTCTTATACTGTGTCGGCAAAGTAGTAATTGTTGACCGAACAACAGTTGCAAATAATAGTTGAACTAGCCAGAAAAGTATGCTTTTCCGCCATCCAACCACAAGCACTTAATATTCCTCTCCGTTTCCCTTTTGACAAGGCTTTTCACTTTTCTTCTCAATGAGGTAGATCCATGTGTGCTGGATGTAGTTGTCGATAAACGAGATGAAGTATCAACTCCCGTCTAAGCTTACATTTTGTGTCAGTCCCCATACATCCAAATGTATCAAATCGAGCTTGTTCCGACTCTTGTTTCACTTGTTGGAGAACGGTAGTCCGTGTTGCTTCCCAAGCTTGTAGGCTTCACAAATTTGGTCTTTCTGGCCACTGAATTTCGACAAGCAGAATACTACTTGTTTCAACTGTAGATCTTGAAGCCTCTGATAATTGACGTAGCCGATCTACTTGTGCCATAAGTCAATATCCGACTTGACTTTTTGTCCCTTTGCAAATAGTGCTAACGTCATTGGTGTCGAGGATGAACATCCTCCCTTCTCGGCGCCATTGCGTAATGATTTGACCCTCTTCCTTGATAAAGCACTTGAGGTGGGTGAATCGAACTTGCATCCCTTGGTCGACAATTTGCCCGACCGACACCTAGTTCTTTGTAATTGTCGGGACATGGAATTCATGAGTCTCCCCTTCCGTCCGACATGGCTGAGGGGGACTTCGTTGACATGTTCAATTGGCTGCGGAGTGTCGTCTCCGGTTTTGACCACTCCTGGTTGCTCCGATTACTCTAAGTATGAGAATCAGTCTTCGTGGCTCGTCATATGGTTCGATGCTCCAGAGTTAATGTACAACACCTCGTTTGATTCCGTGGTGCTCTTCTTCATCTAATTAGCCTTTTGCTTCATCACAAGGGCTGGCCCTTTTCTGGTTTTGGGTCCTTCTGACCCTTCGGCGTACTGTGATTGCTTCCAGTGCCCTTGTCCAGATTTGTCCGAATTGGCCTTCTTCTTCCAACACTTGCTCTCTCGGTGACCCTTCCAACCACAATACCAACACTCCCTTTTGTTCTTTGCTTGCTAGTTTCCAGTGCCGCTTTGACTCCCTCTACTTGGGGAGGGTCCGGAACTATTGTCGGCATGTCGATTATGCCTTTGAGTTTGCTCTTGTCGACCGCCACAATTACGTGTTGATCCAGCTCGTCCTCCACGCCTATGGGACCGATTCACCTCCCTGTACATCATCCGACTATCCGATTGAGTGGTCCTCGACCCTCTCACGTGGTTCTTGAAGGGTAAGTGTGTGCGGAAACGTATGAGGATCTGTCTCAGTTCGTACTCAGGAAACAACACAGAAAGAGAAGCAAAGATATACACAGATTGAAGCTTTAATGGAAGCTCTATTACGTTCTCTGTAGCTCTCCCTCAGAGATTCGATATATGATATTTGATCAAGAAGATCGTCATTTTACAACGTTAGGTTATTGCTTATATATACTAAGCCCTAACTATGTGGATGAGTTCACACTAGGATACAAGGTGGAAGGAATCAACATTTTATGCCAACAAACTCCCCCATAAAAAGACTACTCTTTCCTACATGTACATGTGTTTGGGGTTGTCTCCTCCGTAAACTTAGATGGCAACACTAATCTAGATTTATGTTACAAGTCGGTCAACATATAGTCAAGTCGGCATAGGTGAGGTCCCTGTTGAGCCTAGCATGGCTCATTATCATGATTCATTCGGTCAACTCTTACCTTCTTCTCCTCTTTCGACTTTCTTCTACTCGGTTGCTTGTCGAAGTCCCATCTTTGTCCTTAGTGCTCTGAAGCGTTGATCTGGGAGTGGCTTTGTCACATAATCGACGATGTTCACCTCGGTGTCGATCTTCCAGACTTCGAGCTTCTTCTCGGTTGTGAGCTCCTGGATGTGATGATACCGTAACTCAATGTGCTTCGTCTTTGCGTGATAGACAAGATTGTTAATGAGTTGAAATGCGTTCTGTGCGTCACAATAGATGGTCGGCACTGGTCGGTCGGTTTGGCTTATAGCTGAGATGTGGGCAGATAGTCGATGCAGCTAGATCGCTTCCTTTGCTACCTTTGATGTTTCTATGTACTCGGCTTTTGTCGTCGACAGAGCTATGCACTCTTGAAGTTTGTCAGGCAATCGGTGGGTGGGTGATCTGGGCGTGGCTTTATCATGCAATCGACGATGTTCACCTCGATGTCGATCTTCCGAACTTCGAGCTTCTTCTCGGTTGTGAGCTCCTGGATGTGATGATACCGTACCTCAATGTCCTTTGTCTTTGCGTGATAGAAGAGATTGTTAATGAGTTAAAATGCGCTCTATGAGTCACAATAGATGGTCGGCACTGGTCGGTCGGTTTGGCTTATAGCTGAGATGTGGGCAGACAGTCGATGCAGCTAGATCGCTTCCTTTGCTGCCTCTGATGTTTCTATGTACTCGGCTTTTGTGGTCGACAGAGCTGTGCACTCTTGAAGTTTGTTAGGAAATCGGCGAGTGGGTGATCTGGGAGTGGCTTTATCATGCAATCGATGATGTTCACCTCGATGTCGATCTTCTGGACTTCGAGCTTCTTCTCGGTTGTGAGCTCCCGGATATGATGATAATGTACCTCAATGTGCTTCTTCTTTGCGTGATAGAAGAGATTGTTAATGAGGTGAATTGCGCTCTGTGAGTCGCAATAGATGGTCGGCGCTAGTCGGTCGGTTTGGCTTATAGCTGAGATGTGGGCAGACAGTCAATGCAGCCAGATCGCTTCCTTTGATGCCTCCAATGTTGCTATGTACTCGGATTTTGTGGTCAATAGAGCCGTGCACTCTTGAAGTTTCGACCTCCATGATATCGCACCGCCACCA